>NC_142435.1:113183125-113367500 GCF_059453495.1 Arachis ipaensis | reverse complement strand
AAAGGAGAGAGAGAAAGGGGGTATGAGAGAGAGAGGAGAGAGAGAGAGGAGAAGGGAGAGAGAATGGGAAAATGGGGAGAGAGAGTGGGTGGAGAGAAAGAGAGAGAGAGAGAGAGAGAGAGAGAGAGGAAGGGGGAGAGAGAGGGGGGAAGGGAGAGAAAAGGGGAGAGAGAGGAAGGAGAGAGAGAGGAAGGGAAGAGAGGGAGAGAGAAGGGAGAGAGTGTGGGAAAGGGGGGAGAGAGAGAGAGAGAGAGGAAGGGGGAGAAAGAGGGGGAAAGAGAGGGGAAGGGGAGAGAAAGAGGAGGGAGAGAGAGAGGGGGGTAGGAGAGAGAGAGGAGAGAGAGAGAGAATGGGAAAATGGAGAGAGAGAGAGAAAGAGAGAGAGAGAGGAGGGTAGGAGAGAGAGAGAGGGGAAGGGAGAGAAAAGGGGAGAGAGAGAGAGGAAGGAGAGAGAGAGAGAAAGAGAGAGGAAAGGAAGAGAGGGAGAGAGAGGGTGTGAAAACTAGTTTTAGGCATAAACCAGTTTAAACTGGTTTTTTTAATTAAAACCAGTTTTATTTTTATGAACTGGTTTAAACTGGTGCACTGTATTATAAAGTGGTTTAAAACCAGTTTCTTATATGACAAAGCAGTTTGGTTCAGTTTCTAAACCATTTAAAATGGTTTAGTGCAGTTTCAGTTCAGTTTATGGAAAAACTGAACCATGCACACCCCTACTGAAATCATAGAAAAACATACAAACTCATAGTAAAGTCCAGAAATGTGATTTTTATTGAAAAACTAATAAAAATATAATAAAAACTAACTAAAACATACTAAAAACAATGCCAAAAAGCGTATAAATTATCCGCTCATCAATTTACTTAGTCAGACAAGCAGAAAGTGGTGTTTTAGGATTCAAAAGCATCAAACAATAAATTAAGAATTTAGAAAGCAAACAGTAAACTTGGTGTGAGAAGTATGTAAGAGAACAGGTATGGTTTTAGAGATATTTATTTTTTGGATTAATATTTCTTAACAACTACTTTAATTATGCAAGATTATATTCATGCCATACTGTAATTGACTAAACCCTAATTTCTTAGTGATTTAGTCTCCTTTAACCTAATCAACTGTCCATTCCTTGGTCACTTAATATAGATTAGAAGGTTAGGTTCAATTCTAGTTTATTAGCCACAAAAACCCTAATTACCCAAATATAAGAGGATTATATGTCACGTATCACATTAAGTCCAAAAAATTAGTGGTTTAGGAGGAATTTACTTTCAAGCTATTATTCAGGTGAGTTAACTTTTCCATGATCAACAAAAGTAATCCTTAAATTTAAATCAATGCATGAGTTAAAATAGAGTGACAATAGTATTAATCCATAGAATAAATAGAGCTCCTAACCTTAACAAGGTAGGTTTAGTTGCTCATGGCTCAGAGAAAAGTTAGGGTTCCAAAAGTGTGTAAAAACAAGGATGAGGAAGAAGAGAGAAGAGAGGAGCCCGAAGGGCTAAATCTTTTTCCTTTTATATTTAACCTAATTTGATTTGAAAATAAAATAGAATAATAACTACTAAAGCCCAAAAGATTGTGTTTGGGAATAAAAATAACCAAAAAAAATAAAATACAATAAATATGACCCAAATCTAACTAGTGAAGCCCCTTCATTAAAATTGGATCCGCGCTCCTGGCGCTAAATGCCAGAATCGGCATTTAGCGCCCCTCGAGGCAGTTAGCTTTCCAATCATTGTTGTCTTCCTGGCGCTAAATGTCAGGCTCGGTGTTTAGCGCCCCTCGAGGCACTGAGCTTGGATACGAGTTATGAAGCACCTGGCGCTAAACACCCAAGTCCGCGTTTAGCGCCTCTCGAACAGAACCAATTGGTGAAGTCTCAGGTCTCCTGGCGCTAAACGCCAAGTGGCGGCATTTAGCACCTCCTTCACAGCTTGCTCGCGCACGTTACGAGACACCTGGTGCTAAACGCCCAGGTCCGCATTTAGCACCGACTTCACAGAATGGCTGCACACATTACAAAACGTCTGGGCGCTAAACAGCAGATGCGGCATTTAGCGCCAAATCAACTGATTCAGAATTTTTCTCTTTTCTTATACACAAACTCTATCAAACTGATCCAAACTTCACCTGAAATAATCAAAAACCATAGAGCAACACAAAGTAGCATCTAAATAGGCTTCAAACACTAAAATCTTAATAAAACTCAATAAATTCATATCTAAAATATGAAAATAAAGAGAAGATGCTCACGCATCACGTTTTCAAATTTCATGGATAGTAATGGCAATTGACTCTTATTTTTATTATAAGTTTTTTTATGTAATTGAATATTAATGTGTAAATTATAATACTTTTTGTAATGATTTCCTTGATGAGATATTTACTCATATTACTTTGATGATAATATTTTATACTCATTAAAAGTTTTAAATAAATGAAGAAAATAATAATATATAGTAAAATTTGAAGCATGCACTAGAATACATTTCGGTATTACTGACGATCTTACCAACGGCAAAACCGTCTGTAATTTATTTTACCGACAGTTAGACCGTCGGTAAAATTACGTGGGTAAATGACTCGTTAGAAAAACCCAATCCAATTTAACCGTCGGTAATATTAGCGTCAACGAAAGAATAATGTTTTTTAAGGATAAGTACTTTTTTCGTCCTTAAGGTCCTGGGGCAAAATCAAGATCATTCCCAACTTTTTTTCTTATTAATATCATCCTCAAGGTTATAAAGTATTATAAAATTATCCTTCTCTCCTTGTCCTTGGACATTGCTTTTAATAGGCTTCAACTTGGGCCTCTGGTTAGATTGAATTGTTGATATGGAGTTGGATTGGGCTGAAGTTATTGGGTTGGGTTGAGATGACTTGGACCTTGTTGTTGGTGTTATGGATGTGGTGGGTTAGGACTATGTTGATGATGATTTAGATGAAATAAAAAATCTCTTCCTCTCTCTAGTAGCAGATCGGATTAGGGGTTGTGAAGCTGATCTCTTCCTTATTGTACTAGATGGTTGGCGAGGACCTTTGATTACCAATTTCTCCCTTCTTCTCTTTAATTTTTTGATAGTAGGTTATTTAGAGGATTAGGACTAAAAATGCATACAAACTACTCAAATAGTTACAACCAAGTATAATTGAAAAACCTTAAATTATTACACATAATACAGGGATGGGTGGCTTAGTGCATCTTTCTCTCTTGTGTCCTGCTTCACCATAGTTTGAGTACCTTTGGATTTATCCCTTCCTAGATAAGTGGCTCTGGCTCCAATCCTCAGCTTCTTCAGGGCCTCTTCTTCACTGGTCTTTGGTTAGGCTTCCTATAGGGTGGTAGCATAACATCATCAAAGTCAGTCTTCTCCCAAAGATTTGGACCATTTAGAGGATATATGACTGACTCATATAACTTGGCATATTCCTCCTTCTTATAATAATCATCAACACATGTATCCATTTCTAGTGCTTTGAAGTTGATGCAACTAATGGCATGAGTTCATGTAATGCCACTGAGTTGCCACTTTCTGCAAGAACATTCATGAGCAGCAGGATCTACAATATACTTGTTCTGTCCATTGACCACTTCATACGACTGTGTCATAGAACAAAAGGGTCTCCACTCACCAGCAAACCTACTCCTTTTCTCTATTTTCTTCCTAATCCGAGGTAAAATTGTACCATTAAATTTCTAAATTCTTTCTCTATAACCCATCTACTCATCAAATATACTCTAATTTCTTCTAGCATAGTTATAATAGGCTTTTTCCTAACTTCTATTATTTAACCATTAAAACTTTCAGACATGTTATTTAAGAGAGTATCACATTTAGAATAATAATTGAACCTGGATATACTCCAATATCTGAGAGCAATAGCATTCAAATGCATAAAAGCCTCAGAATTAACCTTTTAGATCACTTCCATATCTCTTTTCTTGTCCTTCCAGTGTGTAGCCTTTTCACACATCCATATCATTTGCTTCAGGTTAGTGCCACGATACTTCTTCCTGAAGTTTTCTGATAGATGTTGTACACAAAATTTGTTGTCAACACTTGGAATTACTTCATTAGAAGCGGGTAACAAACCTTATAATAAAGGTATAATCTTATGTTATTACAATATTTATTTCCCAAAAGTAATTAAAAGAGTAAATAATAATTAATATATTATTTGTTTACTTTTTGTTGATCAGACATGAAGATAAATCTTTCAATTTTCTCAATACCGAAATCATCAACTAAAAGTTGCAAAAACCATTTCTAGGTTTCTTTGGTTTCTTCCTCAACAATGGTATACACAATAGAAAGCATTTGATCATTAGGGCCCCACCTTATTGCAGTTAATAACTGTCCATCATGAGGTGTCTTCAGGAAACAACAATTCAACCCTATAAATTGTCTATAATGTAGAAAGCTCTTTTTGCATGCATCCAGGCACATATATATTCTTGAGTAAAGGACAAATAGGTTTCTGACCTTTTTTTCTACGGATATTTTTGTCCTCAAGGATTAGAAAATACATTCATGTCCTTGACCTCTCCAAAATGTGGACAAATATATCCCTCCGTTGAAGTGACTCCGTTGTACCTGACAGAAAAGTCTGACATGACTCTTGTGACGCTAACTTGGCCATTACGGAACCACACGTAGCATGTAGCTTTTGAAAATAGGACATATTAGTCCTTCCTCGCCAAAATGACGTCGTTTCATCATGATGAGCGGATAATCTATACACTTTTTGGCATTGTTTTTACATAGTTTTTAGTATGATTTAGTTAGTTTTTAGTATACTTTTATTAGTTTTTAAATAAAAATCACATTTCTGGACTTGACTATGAGTTTGTGTATTTTTCTATAATTTCAGATAATTTCTGGATGAAATTGAGGGACCTGAGCAAAAATCTGATTCAGGCTGAAAAAGGACTGCAGATGCTGTTGGATTCTGACCTCTCTGCACCCAAAGTGGATTTTCTGGAGCTACAGAACTCCAAATGGCGCGCTCTTAATTGAGTTGGAAATTAGACATCCAGGGCTTTCCAGCAATATATAATAGTCCATACTTTGCCCGAGTTTAGATGACGCAAACTGGCGTTCAACGCCAGTTCTATGCTGCATTCTGGAGTTAAACGCCAGAAACAGGTTGCAAAGTGGAGTTAAACGCCAGAAACAGGTTACAAACTGGCGTTCAACTCCAAGAGAAGCCTCTACACGTGTAAAGCTCAATGCTCAGCCCAAGCACACACCAAGTGGGCCCCAGAAGTGGATTTCTGCATCAATTACTTATCTCTGTAAACCCTAGTAACTAGTTTAGTATAAATAGGACTTTTTACTATTGTATTTACATCTTTAGTTTTATCTTTGGATCATGTTTGGGGGCTGGCCTCTCGGCCATGCCTGGACCTTCATCACTTATGTATTTTAAATGGTAGAGTTTCTACACACCATAGATTAAGGTGTGGAGCTCTGCTATTCCTCATGGATTAATGCAAAGTACTACTATTTTTCTATTCAATACAAACTTATTCCGCTTCTAAGATATTCATTCGCACTTCAATGTGAATGTGATGATCGTGACAATCATCATCATTCCCAACTTATGAATGCGTTCCTGACAACCACTTCCGTTCTACCTTAGATTGAATGGGTATCTCTTGGATATCTAATACAGGGGACCGAGTCCGAGATATTAGAATCTTCGTGGTATAAGTTAGAACCCATGGATGGCCATTCCTAAGATCCGGAAAGTCTAAACCTTGTCTGTGGTATTCCGAGTAGGATCTGGGAAGGGATGGCTATGACGAGCATCAAACTCGCGAGTACTGGGCGTAGTGACAGACGCAAAAGGATCAATGGATCCTATTCCAGTATGATCGAGAACCGACAGATGAATAGCCGTGCTGTGACAAAGCATCTTGGACCATTTTCACTGAGAGGACGGGAAGTAGCCATTGACAACGGTGGTGCCCAACATACAAGTTGTCATGGAAAGGAGTAGGAATGATTGGATGAAGACAGCAGGAAAGCAGAGGTTCAGGAGGAACGAAAGACATCTCAATACGCTTATCTGAAATTCTCACCAAAGATTTACGTAAGTACCTCTATCCTAGTTTATATTTCAATTATGTTTTAATTATCAAATCTCCATAACTATCTGAATCCGCCTGACTGAGATTTACAAGGTGACCATAGCTTGCTTCAAGCCGACAATCTCCGTGGGATTGACCCTTACTCACGTAAGGTTTATTACTTGGACGACCCAGTGCACTTGCTGGTCAGTTGTGCGAAGTTGTGACAAAGAATTAAGATTATGAACGTGCGTATAAAGTTTTCAGCGCCGTTACCAAGGAATGGAACCGTCACAATTTCTGCGCACCAAGTTTTTGGTGCCGTTGCCGGAGATTGTTCGAGTTTGGACAACTGACGGTTCATCTTGTTGCTCAGATTAGGTAATTTTATTTTAATTTTAAGCTTTTTGTTTTATTCTTTTATTTTTCGAAAAATTTTCAAAAAAAATAATAATAAATAATAAAAATTAAATCATTCTATGTTCTTTAAAATTTTAAGAATGAATTCTAGAGTTTCATGATGATATGTTGAAGCCTATTCTGCCATGTCCAAACCTTTTGGACAGAGGCTTCAACTTATCATCACAAAAATGTGTTAGTTGGTTTCTATCAATTTGGCTTTTGTATGTAATGTCTGCTGAAGCTTGGCTAGTTGCTTAACCATGTCTAATCTTTTTAGACTGAAGCTTTAGACTAACATTGCATGATTCCTGGAATTCCTATTAAAGATTTTGAATTTCTTATTTTCTTTTTCCTAAATAATTTTCGGAAAAAAAATACAAAAAAATTAATAAAATCATAAAAACCAAAAAAAAAATTTTTTTTGTGTTTCTTGTTTGAGTCTAGTGTCAAGTCATAAGTTTGGTGTCAATTGCATGTTTATCTTTTTCTTGCATTTTTCGAAAACTCATGCATTGCATTCTTCATGATCTTCAAGTTGTTCTTGATGAATCCTCTTGTTTGATCTTCATATTTTCTTGTTTTGTGTCTTTTCTTGTTTTTCATATGCATTCTTGAAACATTAATGTCTAAAGAATAAAAATTTTTAAGTTTGGTGTCTTGCATGTTTTCTTTTCTTGAAAATTTTTTAAAAATAAGTTCTTGGTGTTCATCTTGACATTCAAAGTATTCTTGCATGCATTAGTTGTTTTGATTCATAATTCTTATATTTTGTTTCAATTTAGTGTTTTTCTCTCTCATCATTAAAAATTCAAAAATAAAAAATATATCTTTCCTTGTTTTACTCATAAATTTCAATTTCAAAATTCTATTTTTTCAAATCTTTTTCAAAAATCAAATCTTTTTCATTTATTTTTATATATTTTCGAAATTTTTTTTTAAAAAATTGATTTTCAAAATCTTTTTCCTATTCTTACTTCATATTTTCGAAAATCTCACAAACGTTTAATTTTTAGATTCAAAAAATTTCAAGTTGTTACTTGCCTATTAAGAAAGGTTCAATCTTTAAATTTTAAAATCATATCTTTTTGTTTCTTGTTAGTCAAGTAATCAACTTTAATTTTCAAAATCATATCTTTTTAATTTTCAATCATATCTTTTTGATTGCTAATCTCAAAAATCAATTTTCAAAATTAAATCTTTTTAATTTCCAATTCAAATCTTTTTCAAAATGATTTTCAATCATATCTTTTTAAATTTCAATCACATCTTTTTCAAAATCAATTTCAAAATCTTTTCTAACTTCTTATCTTTTCAAAATTTGATTTTCAAATCTTTTTCAATTAACCACTTGACTTTTTGATTGATTCTTATCTTTTTCAAAACTACCTAACTAATTCTCTCTCTAATTTTCGAAAATCCCTTCCCTCTTTTTCAAAATTCCTTTTTAATTAATTAATTGTTTTAAAAAATTTAATTTAATTTGATTTCAATTTTAATTTTCAAAATTTAACTTTAAATTTTAATTTTAATTTAATTAATTTTTGAAATTCCCTCTCTCTCATCTCCTTCTAATTATTTATTTATTTATTTATTTACTAACACTTTTCTTCATCTCAAAATTCGAATCCTCTCTTTCTCTTGGTGTTCGAATTTCTCTTCTTTTATTCTTATCTTCTTCTACTCACATAAAGGAATCTCTATACTGTGACATAGAGGATTCCATATTTTCTTTTCTGTTTTCTTCTTTTTCATATGAGCAGGAACAAGGATAAGAACATTCTTGTTGAGGCTGATCATGAACCTGAAAGGACTCTGAAGAGGAAGCTAAGGGAAGCTAAAGCACAACACTTTGGAGAAAATCTGACAGAAATTTTTGAAAAAGAAGACAACATGGCCGAAAATAATAACAATGCAAGGAAGATGCTTGGTGACTTTACTACACCAAATTCCAATTTACATGGAAGAAGCATCTCAATCCCTGCCATTGGAGCAAACAACTTTGAGCTTAAACCTCAATTAGTTACTCTGATGCAACAGAACTGCAAGTTTCATGGACTTCCATCTGAAGATCTTTTTCAGTTCTTAACTGAGTTCTTGCATATCTGTGATACTGTTAAGACCAATGGGGTTGATCCCGAGGTCTACAGGCTTATGCTTTTCCCATTTGCTGTAAGAGATAGAGCTAGAGTATGGTTGGACTCTCAACCTAAAGATAGCCTGAACTCTTGGGATAAGCTGGTCACGACTTTCTTAGCCAAGTTCTTTCCTCCTCAAAAGCTTAGTAAGCTTAGAGTGGATGTTCAAACCTTCAGACAAAAGGAAGGTGAATCCCTCTATGAAGCTTGGGAGAGATACAAGGAACTGACCAAAAAGTGTCCTTCTGACATGCTTTCAGAATGGACCATCCTGGATATATTCTATGATGGTCTGTCTGAGCTATCAAAGATGTCACTGGACCATTCTGCAGGTGGATCCATTCACCTAAAGAAAATGCCTGCAGCAGCTCAGGAACTCATTGACATGGTTGCAAATAACTAGTTCATGTACACTTCTGAAAGGAATCTTGTGAATAATGGGATGCCTATGAGGAAGGGAGTTCTTGAAATTGATACTCTGAATGCCATATTGGCTCAGAATAAAATATTGACTCATCAAGTCAATATGATCTCTCAGAGTCTGAATGGATTGAAGGAATCATCCAACAGTACTAAAGAGGCATCTTCTGAAGAAGAAGCTTATGATCCTGAGAACCTTGCAATAGCAGAGGTGAATTACATGGGTGAACCCTATGGAAACACCTATAATCCCTCATGGAGAAATCATCCAAATTTCTCATGGAAGGATCAACAAAAGCCTCAACAAGGCTTTAATAAGGGTGGAAGAAACAGGTTTAGCAATAGCAAGCCTTTTCCATCATCCACTCAGCAACAGACAGAGAGTTCTGAGCAGAATCCATCTTGCTTAGCAAATATAGTCTCTGATCTATCTAAGGCCACTGTAAGTTTCATAAATGAAACACGGTCCTCCATTAGGAATTTGGAGGCACAAGTGGGCCAGCTGAGTGAAAGAGTCACTGAAACTCCTCCTAGTACTCTCCCAAGCAATACAGAAGAGAATCCAACAAGAGGGTGCAAGGCCATTGATTTAACCATCATGGCCGAACCTACAAGGGAGGGAGAGGACGTGCTAGTAAAGGTTGAAGGCCTTTACATCCCTGCTGATTTCATAATCCTAGACACTGGGAAGGATGAGGATGAATCAATCATCCTTGGAAGACCCTTCCTAGCCACAGCAAGAGCTGTGATTGATGTGGACAGAGGAGAGTTAGTCCTTCAACTGAATGAGGACAACTTTGTGTTTAAAACTCAAGGATCTCCTTCTGTAACCATGGAGAGGAAGCATGAAAAGCTTCTCTCGCTGCAGAGTCAACCAAAGCCCCCAAAGTCAAACTCTAAGTTTGGTGTTGGGAGGCCACAACCAAACTCTAAGTTTGGTGTTGAACCCCCACATTCAAACTCTAAGTTTAGTGTTGGGAGTTTCCAACAATGCTCTGAACTTCTGTGAGGCTCCATGAGAGCTCACTGTCAAGCTATTGACATTAAAGAAGCGCTTGTTGGGAGGCAACCCAATGTTATCTAATTATATTTATTTATTTTCTATTGTTATTTTATGTTTTCTTTAGGTTGATGATCATGTGAAGTCACAAAAACTACTGAAAAATCAAAAACAGAATGAAAAATAGAATGAAAAATAGCACACCCTGGAGGAGAACAGTTTGACGTTTAAACGCTAGAAACAATCATCTGTCTGGCGTTTAACGCCAGAAACAGGCACCAAGCTGGTGTGTAACGCCAGAAACAAGCATCTACCTGGCGTTAAACGCCAGAACAGAGCATGGAAGTGGCGTTTAATGCCAGAAACAGGCAGCAGTCTGGCGTTAAACGCTAGGATTGCATGTATAGGGCGTTTTACACGTCTAAAGGGTGCAGGGATGAAAAATCCTTGACACCTCAGGATCTGTGGACCCCACAGGATTTCCACAGGATCTGTGGACCCCACAGGATCCCCACCACTTCTTCTCTCCCCTTCACACCTTTTCATAACTCTCTTCCCCAAATACCCTTCACCAATCACTTCAATCACTCTTTCCCATCACCCCCTCACCACTCACATCCATCTTCTCTTCCCCATAAATCCCACCTACCTTCAAATTCAAAATATTTTCCCTCCCAAACCCAACCCTAATGGCTGAAAATTAAACCCCTCCCCACTTCTATATAAACTCCTCATTCCTTCTTCTATTTCACACAACACAACCCTCTCTTCTTCCACTTGGCAGAAACCTACTCTCTCTCCCTCTCCTCCATTTCTCTTCTTCTTCTACTTCTTTCTTTCTTCTTTTGCTTGGGGACGAGCAAACATTTTAAGTTTGGTGTGGTAAAAGCATTGCTTTTTGTTTTTCCATAACCATTTATGGCACCTAAGGCTAGAGAAACCTCTAGAAAGAGGAAAGGGAAGGCAATTGCTTCCACCTCTGAGTCATGGGAGATGGAGAGATTCATCTCAAAGGTCCATCAAGACCACTTCTATGAAGTTGTGGCCAAGAAGAAAGTGATCTCTGAGGTTCCTTTCAAGCTCAAAAGGAATGAGTATCCGGAGATCCGACTTGAGATTCAAAGAAGAGGTTGGGAAGTTCTCACCAACCCCATTCAACAAATCAGGATCCTAATGGTTCAAGAGTTCTATGCAAATGCATGGATCACAAGGAACCATGATCAAAGTGTGAACCCAAATCCAAAGCATTGGCTTACTATGGTTCGAGGAAAATACTTAGATTTCAGTCCGGAAAATGTAAGGCTGGCGTTCAACTTGCCAATGATGGAAGAAAACGCACGCCTCTACACAAGAAGGGTCAAATTTGATCAAAAGTTGGACCAAGTCCTCATAGACATATGTGAGGAAGGAGCTCAATGGAAAATTGAGTCAAGAGGCAAGCCGGTTCAACTAAGAAGGCATGACCTCAAACCAGTGGCTAGGGGATGGCTAGAGTTTATTCAACGCTCAATCATTCCTACTAGTAACCGGTCTGAAGTTACTATAGACCGGGCCATCATGATCCATAGTATCATGATTGGAGAGGAGGTGGAAGTTCATGAGATTATACCTCAAGAACTTTACAAGGTGGCTGACAAGTCCTCCACTTGGGCAAGGTTAGCCTTTCCTCACCTCATATGCCACCTCTGCAATTCAGCTGGAATTGACATAAAGGGAGATATCCTCATTGAAGAGGATAAGCCCATCACTAAGAAAATAATGGAGAAAATAAGAGATTATGGACCTCAACATGAGCATGAGGAAATTCCTCACCATGAAATCCCTGAGATGCCTCAGGGGATGCACTTTCCTCCATAGAATTATTGGGTACAAATCAACACTTCCCTAGGAGAATTAAGTTCCAACATGGGACAACTAAGGGTGGAGCATCAAGAGCACTCCATCATCCTCCATGAAATTAGAGAAGATCAAAGAGCTATGAGGGAGGAGCAACAAAGACAGGGAAGAGACATAGAGGAGCTCAAAAGCACCATTAGTTCTTCAAGAAGAGGAAGACGCCACCCTCACTAAGGTGGACTCATTCCTTAATCTCCTTGTCTATTTATTTTCTGTTTTTCGATTTTTGAGCTTTATGTTTTATTTATATTTGTGTCTTTACTATATGATCACTAGTGTCTAAGTGTCTATGCCTTAAAGTTATGAATATGAATCCATCACCTCTCTTGAATGAAAAATGTTTTAATTACAAAAGAACAAGAAGTACATGCTTTCGAATGTATCCTTGAAACTAGTTTAATTATTTTGATGTGGTGACAATACTTTTTATTTTCTGAATGAATGCTTGAACAGTGCATATGTCTTTTGAAGTTGATGTTTATGATGTTAAATATGTTGGCTCTTGAAGAATAAGGAAAAAGGAGACATGTTATTTGATAATCTGAAAAATCATAAAAATGATTCTTGAAGCAAGAAAAAGCAGTGAATACAAAAGCTTGCAGAAAAAAAAATAGCGAAAAAGAAAAAAAAGAGAAAAAGAAAAAGAAAAAGCAAGCAGAAAAAGCCAAAAGCTCTTTAAACCAAAAGGCAAGAGCAAAAAGCCAATAGCCCTTAAAACCAAAAGGCAAGGGTAATAAAAAAGGATCCAAGGCTTTGAGCATCAGTGGATAGGAGGGCCTAAAGGAATAAAATCCTGGCCTAAGCAGCTAAACCAAGCTGTCCCTAACCATGTGCTTGTGGCGTGAAGGTGTCAAGTGAAAACTTGAGACTGAGCGGTTAAAGTCAAGGTCCAAAGCAAAAAGAAGAGTGTGCTTAAGAACCCTGGACACCTCTAATTGGGGACTTTAGCAAAGCTGAGTCACAATCTGAAAAGGTTCACTCAGTTATGTGTCTGTGGCATTTATGTATCCGGTGGTAATACTGGAAAACAAAGTGCTTAGGGCCACGGCCAAGACTCATAAAGTAGCTGTGTTCAAGAATCAACATACTGAACTAGGAGAATCAATAACACTATCTGAATTCTAAGTTCCTATAGATGCCAATGATTCTGAACCTCAATGGATAAAGCGAGATGCCAAAACTATTCAAGAAGCAAAAAGCTACAAGTCACGCTCATTTGATTGGAGCTAAGTTTCATTGATATTTTGGAATTTATAGTATATTATCTTCTTGTTATCCTATTTTATTTTCAGTTGCTTGGGGACAAGCAACAATTTAAGTTTGGTGTTGTGATGAGCGGATAATCTATACGCTTTTTGGCAATGTTTTTACATAGTTTTTAGTAAGATTTAGTTAGTTTTTGGTATAATTTTATTAGTTTTTAATTAAAAATCACATTTCTAGACTTTACTATGAGTTTGTGTATTTTTTTGTAATTTTAAGTAATTTCTGGCTGAAATTGAGGGACCTGAGCAAAAATCTGATTCAGGCTGAAAAAGGACTGCAAATGCTGTTGGATTCTGACCTCTCTGCACTCAAAGTGGATTTTCTGGAGCTACAGAACTCAAAATGGAGCGCTCTCAATTGCGTTGGAAAGTAGACATCCAGGTCTTTCCAGAAATATATAATAGTTTATACTTTGTCTGAGTTTAGATGACGCAAACTGGCGTTCAACGCCAGTTCTATGCTGCATTCTGGAGTTAAACGCCAGAAACAGGTTGCAAAGTGGAGTTAAACGCCAGAAACAGGTTACAAACTGGCGTTCAACTCCAAGAAAAGCCTCTACACGTGTAAAGCTCAATGCTCAGTCCAAGAACCCACCAAGTGGGCCCCGGAAGTGGATTTCTGCATCAATTACTTATCTCTATAAACCCTAGTAACTAGTTTAATATAAATAGGACTTTTTACTATTGTATTTACATCTTTATTTTTATCTTTAGATCACGTTTGGGGGCTGGCCTCTCGGCCATGCCTGGACCTTCATCACTTATGTATTTTCAACGGTAGAGTTTCTACACACCATAGATTAAGGTGTGGAGCTCTGCTGTTCCTCATGGATTAATGCAAAGTACTACTGTTTTTCTATTCAATACAAACTTATTCCGCTTCTAAGATATTCATTCACACTTCAATGTGAAAGTGATGATCGTGACAATCATCATCATTCCCAACTTATGAACGCGTGCCTGACAACCACTTCCGTTCTCCCTTAGATTGAATGGGTATCTCTTGGATATCTAATACAGGGGACCGAGTCCGAGATATTAGAATCTTCATGGTATAAGTTAGAACCCATGGATGGCCATTCCTGAGATCTGGAAAGTCTAAACCTTGTCTGTGGTATTCCGAGTAGGATCTGGGAAGGGATGGCTATGACGAGCATCAAACTCGCGAGTGCTGGGCGTAGTGACAGACGCAAAAGGATCAATGGATCCTATTCCAGTATGATCAAGAACCGACAGATGAATAGCCGTGCTGTGACAGAGCATCTTGGACCATTTTCACTGAGAGGACGGGAAGTAGCCATTGACAACGGTGATGCCCAACATACAGCTTGCCATGGAAAGGAGTAGGAATGATTGGATGAAGACAACAGGAAAGCAGAGGTTCAGGAGGAACGAAAGGCATCTCTATACGCTTATCTGAAATTCTCACCAAAGAATTACATAAGTACCTCTATCCTAGTTTATATTTCAATTATGTTTTAATTATCAAATCTCCATAACTATATGAATCTGCCTGACTGAGATTTACAAGGTGACCATAGCTTGCTTCAAGCCGACAATCTCCGTGGGATCGATCCTTACTTACGTAAGGTTTATTACTTGGACGACCCAGTGCACTTGCTGGTCAGTTGTGCGAAGTTGTGACAAAGAATTAAGATTATGAACGTGCGTATAAAGTTTTCAGCGCCGTTACCAAGGAATGGAACCGTCACGATTTCTGCGCACCACATTACAACCCCCAAACTTTCAAATTTATGAGCCCTAATCCTTCGAATGCCCAAAAATGGTGAAGTGGGTAAACGAAGAGGGGGAAACATTTCGTCTCATAGTGAACAATCACAGCCTCTGGTGACCTTGTTCCATTATCATACATTGCTGGTTTGTTAACTGGCAGACCAAATTCGAAGGCTGTTGGACCCAATGGAGAGATCTTTAATGCAAAAGAAGCATTCCATGTGGCCAGAATCGGATCCAATTTCTTCGATTTGCAACCTAAAGAAGGCCTTGCACTAGTGAATAGAACTACTGTTGGTTCTAGACTAGCCTCAATTGTCCTATTTGAGGCTAATATCCTAGTTGTCTTGTTGGAGGTTCTTTCGGCCATATTCGCGGAGGTGATGCAGGGGAAGCCAGAGTTCACTGATCATTTGACACACAAATTGAAGCACTGATGAGCGGATAATTTATACGCTTTTTGGCATTGTTTTTAGTCTGTTTTTAGTAGGATCTAGTTACTTTTAGGGATGTTTTTATTAGTTTTTATGTTAAATTCACATTTCTGGACTTTACTATGAGTTTGTGTGTTTTTCTGTGATTTCAGGTATTTTCTGGCTGAAATTGAGGACTTGAGCAAAAATCAGATTCAGAGGTTGAAGAAGGACTGCTGATGCTGTTGGATTCTGACCTCCCTGCACTCAAAGTGAATTTTCTGGAGCTACAAGACTCCAAATGGCACGCTTCCAATTGCGTTAGAAAGTAGACATCCAGGGCTTTCTAGCAATATATAATAGTTTATACTTTAAATAAGGATTGAGGACGTAAACTGGTGTTCAACGCCAGTTCTATGCTATAGTCTGGCGTCCAGTGCCAGAAACAAGTTGCAAAGTGGAGTTCAACGCCAGAAACACGTTACAAACTGGAGTTCAACTCCAAGAATGACCTCTCCACGTGTAAACTTCAAGCTCAGCCCAAGCACACACCAAGTGGGCCCCGGAAGTGGATTTCTCCATCAATTACTTACTTCTGTAAACCCTAGTAGCTAGTCTAGTATAAATAGGACTTTTTACTATTGTATTTTCATCTTTGGAACATCTTTAGTTTCATCTTTAGATCACGTTTGGGGGCTGGCCATTCGGCCATGCCTGGACCTTCATCACTTATGTATTTTCAACGGTAGAGTTTCTACACACCATAGATTAAGGTGTGGAGCTCTGCTATTCCTCAAGGATTAATGTAAAGTACTACTGTTTTTCTATTCAATTCAACTTATTCCGCTTCTAAGATATTCATTCGCACTTCAACATGAATGTGATGATCGTGACAAAGTCATCATAATTCCCCTATGAACGCGTGCCTGACAACCACTTCCGTTCTACCTTCGATTGAATGGATATCTCTTGGATATCTAATACAGGGGACCGAGTCCGAGTTATTAGCGTCTTCGTGGTATAAGTTAGAACCCATGGATGGCCATTCCTGAGATCCGGAAAGTCTAAACCTTGTCTGTGGTATTCCGAGTAGGATCTGGGAAGGGATGGCTGTGACGAGCTTCAAACTCGCGAGTGCTGGGCGTAGTGACAGACGCAAAAGGATAGTAAATCCTATTCTAGTATGATCGAGAACCGACAGATGATTAGCCATGCAGTGAGAGCGCATTGGACCATTTTCATAGGAGGATGGGATGTAGCCATTGACAACGGTGATGCCCTACATACAGCTTGCCATGGAAAGGAGTAGGATTGATTGGATGAAGACAGCAGGAAAGCAGAGATCAGAGGAACGAAAGCATCTCTATACGCTTATCTGAAATTCTCACCAATGAATTACATAAGTACCACTATCCTATTCTATATTTTATTTATTTTCATCCACTATAATTTTTTAAAACAATTTAATCCACCTGACTGAGATTTACAAGGTGACTATAGCTTGCTTCAAGCCGACAATCTCCGTGGGATCGACCCTTACTCACATAAGGTTTATTACTTGGACGACCCAGTGCTCTTGCTGGTTAGTTGTACGAAGTTGTGAAACAGATATAAGATCATGAACGTGCGTATTGAGTTTTTAGCGCCGTTACCAAGGAATGGAATGATCACGATTTCGCACACCAAGTTTTTGGCGCCGTTGCCGGGGATTGTTCGAGTTTGGACAACTAACGGTTCATCTTGTTGCTCAGATTAGGTAACTTTATTTTAATTTTAACCTTTTTGATTTTATTATTCTTATTTTCGAAAAAAATAAAAAAAAATTTCTTCTTTTTCGTTTTTCCCAATTAATTCTCGAAAAATACAAAAAAAAATTTACAAAATCAGAAAATCAAAAATATTTTTTGTGTTTCTTGTTTGAGTCTTGAGTCAAGTTTTAAGTTTGGTGTCAATTGCATCTTTTTAATTTTCTAAAAATTATTTTCGAAAATTTCATGCATTATATTCTTCATGATCTTCAAGTTGTTCTTGGCCAGTCTTCTTGTTTGATCTTCATATTTTCTTGTTTTGTGTCTTTTCTTGTTTTTCATATGCATTCTTGAATTCTTAGTGTCTAAAAATTAAAAATTTTCAAGTTTGGTGTCTGGCATGTTTTCTTTTCTTGAAAATTTTTCAAAAATAAGTTCTTGGTGTTTATCTTGACATTCAAAATGTTCTTGGTGTTCATCTTGACATTCATAGTATTCTTGCATGCATCACATGTTTTGATCCAAAATTTTCATGCATTGAGTCTTTTTGATGTTTTTCTCTTTCATCATTAAAAATTCAAAAATAAAAAAAGATATCTTTCCTTTTTTCACTCATAAATTTTCGAAAATTTGAGTTGACTTTTTTAAAACTTTTTAAAATTTAGTTGTTTCTTATGAGTCAAATCAAATTTTCAATTTAAAAATCCTATCTTTTTCAAAATCTTTTTCAAAATCTTTTTCAAAAATCAAATCTTTTTCATTTTTTCTTATTTATTTTCGAAAATTTTAAAAATATTTTTCAAAAATCTTTTTCTTAATTTTATCTCATAATTTTCGAAAATATTATCAACAACTAATGTTTTGATTCAAAAATTTCAAGTTTGTTACTTTCTTGTTAAGAAAGATTCAAACTTTAAGTTCTAGAATCATATCTTGTGATTACTTGTGAGTCAAGTCATTAATTTTGATTTTAAAATTCAAATCTTTTTCAAAACTAATTTTAATCATATCTTTCTATCATATCTTTTTAAATCATATCTTTTTCAAAAATTTGATTTTCAAATATCTTTTCTAACTTCTTATCTTCTTATCTTTTAAAAATTGATTTTCAAAATTTGTTTCAACTAACTAATTAACTTTTTGTTTGTTTCTTATCTCTTTCAAAACTACCTAACTAACTATCCCTCTCTAATTTTCGAAAATACCTCCCTCTTTTTCAAAAATTCTTTTTAGTTAATTAATTGTTTAAATTGTAATTTTAATTTTAATTCTCCTTTAATTTTCGAAAATCATCAACTTCTTTTCAAAAATTAATTTTCGAAATTCCCTCTCCCGCATCTCCTTCTATTTATTTATTCATCTACTAACATTTCTCCTCACCCAAAAATTCGAATCCCTTCTTCTCTTCTGAGTTCGAATTCTTCTCTTCTTCATTCTCTTTCTTCTTTTCTTCTACTCACACAAGGGAACCTCTATACTGTGGTAAAAAGGATTCCTATTATTATTTTCTGTTCCCTTCTTTTTCATATGAGCAGGAGCAAGGACAAGAACATTCTTGTTGAAGCAGACCCTGAACCTGAAAAGACTCTGAAGAGGAAACTAAGAAAAGCTAAATTACAACAATCCAGAGACAACCTTACAGAAATTTTCGAAAAGGAAGAGGAGATGGCAGCCGAAAATAATAATAATGTAAGGAAGATGCTTGGTGATTATACTACACCTACTTCCAAGTTTGATGGAAGAAGCATCTCAATCCCTACCATTGGAGCAAACAATTTTGAGCTGAAACCTCAATTAGTTGCTCTAGTGCAACAGAACTACAAATTCCATGGACTTCCATCAGAAGATCCCTATCAGTTTTCAACTGAGTTTCTGCAAATCTGTGAGACTATTAAGACCAATGGGGTTGATCCCGAGGTCTACAAGCTTATGCTTTTCCCGTTTGCTGTAAGAGACAGAGCTAGAGTGTGGTTGGACTCTCAACCTAAAGATAGCCTGAACTCTTGGGATAAGCTGGTCACGGCTTTCTTAGCCAAGTTCTTTCCTCCTCAAAAGCTGAGTAAGCTTAGAGTGGATGTTCAAACCTTCAGACAGAAAGAAGGTGAATCCCTCTATGAAGCTTGGAAGAGATATAAGCAACTGACCAAAAAGTGTCCTTCTGACATGCTTTCAGAATGGACCATCCTGGATATATTCTATGATGGTCTGTTTGAATTAACTAAGATGTCATTGGATACTTCTGCAGGTGGATCCATTCACCTAAAGAAAACGCCTGCAGAAGCTCAATAACTCATTGACATGGTTGCTAATAACCAGTTCATGTACACTTCTAAGAGGAATCCTGTGAGTAATGGGACGCCTCAGAAGAAGGGAGTTCTTGAAATTGATACTCTAAATGCCATATTGGCTCAGAATAAAATATTGACTCAGCAAGTCAATATGATTTCTCAGAGTCTGAATGGAATGCAAGCTGCATCCAACAGTACTCAAGAGGCATCTTTTGAAGAAGAAGCTTATGATCCTGAGAACCCTGCAATAGCAGAGGTGAATTACATGGGTGAACCATATAGAAACACTTATAATCTCTCATGGAGAAATCACCCAAATCTCTCATGGAAGGATCAACAAAAGCCTCAACAAGGCTTTAATAATGGTGGAAGAAACAGGTATAACAATAGTAAACCTTTTCCATCATCCACTCAGCAACAGACAAAGAATTCTGAGCAGAATCCATCTAGCTTAGCAAATTTAGTCTCTGATCTATCTAAGGCCACTCTGAGTTTCATGAATGAAACAAGGTCATCCATTAGAAATTTGGAGGCACAAGTGGGCCAGTTGAGTAAGAAGATCACTGAAACCTCTCCTAGTACTCTCCCAAGCAATACAGAAGAGAATCCAAAGAGAGATTGCAAGGCCATTGATATAACCATCACGGCCGAATCCAAGGAAGAAGGGGAGGACGTGAATCCCAGTGAGGAAGACCTCCTGGGACGTCCAATGATCAACAAGGAGTTTCCCTTTGAGGAACCAAAAGAATCTAAGGCTCATCTAGAGACCATAGAGATTCCATTGAACCTCTTTATGCCCTTCATGAGCTCTGATGAGTATTCTTCTTCTGAAGAGAATGAGGATGTTACTGAAGAGCAAGTTGCCAAGTACCTTGGTGCAATCATGAAGCTGAATACCAATTTATTTGGTAATGTGACTTGGGGAGATGAACCTCCCCTGTTCACCAATGAACTAAATGCATTGGATCAACTGAGATTGCCTCAAAAGAAACAGGATCCTGGAAAGTTCCTAATACCTTGTACCATAGGCACCATGACCTTTGAGAAGGCTCTATGTGACCTGGGGTCAGGAATAACCCTCATGCCACTCTCTGTAATGGAGAAACTGGGAATCTTTGAGGTGCAAGCTGCCAGAATCTCATTAGAGATGGCAGACAACTCAAGAAAACAGGCTTATGGTCAAGTAGAGGACGTGTTAGTAAAGGTTGAAGGCCTTTACATCCCTGCTGATTTCATAATCATGGATACTGGGAAGGATGAGGATGAATCCATCATTCTTGGAAGACCCTTCCTAGCCACAGCAAGAGCTGTGATTGATGTGGACAGAGGAGAATTGATCCTTCAACTGAATGAGGACTCCCTTGTGTTTAAAACTCAAGGATCTCCTTCTATAACCATGGAGAGGAAGCATGAAAAGCTTCTCTCACTGCAGAGTCAACCAAAGCCCCCACAGTCAAACTCTAAGTTTGGTGTTGGGAGGCCTCAGCCAAACTCTAAGTTTGGTGTTGAACTCCCATATCCAAACTCTAAGTTGGTGTTGGGAGTCTATAAAATTGACCTGATCACCTGTGTGGCTCCATGAGAGCCCACTGTCAAGCTATTGACATTAAAGAAATGCTTGTTGGGAGGCAACCCAATTTTTATTTATCTAATTTTATTTTTATTTTTATTGTTCTTTCATGTTTTATTAGGTTCATGATCATGTGGAGTCACAAAATAAATCCAAAAATTAAAAACAGAATCAAAAACAGTAGAAGAAAAATCACACCCTGGAGGAAGGACTTACTGGCGTTTAAACGCCAGTAAGGAGCATCTGGCTGGTGTTCAACGCCAGAACAGAGCATGGAGCTGGCGCTGAACGCCAGAAATATGCTGCATATGGGCGTTGAACGCCCAGAACAAGCATCACTTCAGTGTCTAAACGCCAGAAATGCATGCAAAGGCATTTTACATGCCTAATTGGTGCAGGGATGTAAATCCTTGACACCTCAGGATCTGTGGACCCCACAGGATCCCCACATACCTCCATTCACCTTTCCTCCTCATAATCCTATATCACCCTCTCTCTCTCCATTCACAGTCATCCCTTCTGTTTTCCATTCACCACTCACATCTATACACCCCACCTACCTTCAAAATTCAAAATCTTTTTCCCACCCATATAGCCGAATACACATATCCCTCCATCTCCTCCATATCTTCTTCTTCTTCTACTATTCTTTCTTCTTTTGCTCGAGGGCGAGCAACATTCTAAGTTTGGTGTGGTAAAAGCATAGCTTTTTTTTTGTTTTTCCATAACCATTGATGGCACCTAAGGCCAGAGAAACCTCTAGAAAGAGGAAAGGAAAGACAAAAGCTTCCACCTCTAAGTCATAGGAGATGGAGAGATTCATCTCAAGGGTCTATAGCTCAGTGGTAGAACATTTGACTGCAAATCAAGAGATCCCTGAGATACCTCGGGGGATACATTTTTCTCCACACAATTATTGGGAGCAACTAAGGGTGGAACATCAAGAGCACTCCATCATCCTTCATAAAATCAGAGAAGATCAAAGAGCAATGAGGGAGGAGCAACAAAGACAAAGAAGAGACATAAAAGAGCTCAAGGACATCATTGGTTCCTCAAGAAGGAAACGCCACCATCACTAAGATGGACTCATTCCTTGTTCTTAAATTTTCTGTTTTTCATTTTCTTATGTTAAATGTTTATTTATGTTTGTGTCTTTATTACATGATCATTAGTGTCTAAGTGTCTATGCCTTAAAGTAGTGAGTGTGAATCCATCACCTCTCTTAAATGAAAAATGTTTTAAAAACAAAAGAACAAAAAGTACATGGTTTCGAATTCATCCTTGAAACTAGTTTAATTATTTTGATGTGGTGACAATACTTTTTGTTTTCTGAATGAATGCTTGAACAGTGCATATGTCTTTTGAAGTTGTTGTTTAAGAATGTTAAATATGTTGGCTCTTGAAAGAATGATGATAAAGAGAAATGTTATTTGATAATCTGAAAAATCATAAAAATGATTCTTGAAGCAAGAAAAAGCAGTGAATACAAAAGCTTGCAGAAAAAAAAAAGAAAAAAAATGGCAAAAAAAAAATAGAAAAAGAAAAAAAAAGCAAGCAAAAAAAGCCAAAAGCTCTTTAAAACCAAAAGGCAAGGGTCAATAAAAAGGATCCCAAGGCTTTGAGTATCAGTGGATAGGAGGGCCTAAAGGAATAAAATCCTGGCCTAAGCGGCTAAACCAAGCTGTCCCTAACCATGTGCTTGTGGCGTGAAGGTGTCAAGTGAAAACTTGAGACTGAGCAGTTAAAGTCAAGGTCGAAAGCAAAAAAAAGAGTGTGCTTAAGAATCCTGGACACCTCTAATTGGGGACTTTAGCAAAGCTGAGTCACAATCTGAAAAGGTTCACCCAGTTATGTGTCTGTGGCATTTATGTATCCGGTGGTAATACTGGAAAACAAAGTGCTTAGGACCACGGCCAAGACTCATAAAGTAGCTGTGTTCAAGAATCAACATACTGAACTAGGAGAATCAATAACACTATTTGAATTCTAAGTTCCTATAGATGCCAATCATTCTGAACTTCAATAGATAAAGTGAGATGCCAAAACTATTCAAGAGGCAAAAAGCTACAAGTCCCGCTCATCTGATTGGAGCTATGTTTTATTGATATTTTGGAATTTATAATATATTCTCTTCTTTTTATCCTATTTTATTTTCATTTGCTTGGGGACAAGCAACAATTTAAGTTTGGTGTTGTGATGAGCGGATAATTTATACGCTTTTTGGCATTGTTTTTAGTCTGTTTTTAGTAGGATCTAGTTACTTTTAGGGATGTTTTTATTAGTTTTTATGTTAAATTCACATTTCTGGACTTTACTATGAGTTTGTGTGTTTTTCTGTGATTTCAGGTATTTTCTGGCTGAAATTGAGGGACTTGAGCAAAAATCAGATTCAGAGGTTGAAGAAGGACTGCTGATGCTGTTGGATTCCACATGTAAACTTCAAGCTCAGCCCAAGCACACACCAAGTGGGCCCCAGAAGTAGATTTCTTCATCAATTACTTACTTCTGTAAACCCTAGTAGCTAGTCTAGTATAAATAGGACTTTTTACTATTGTATTTTCATCTTTGGAACATCTTTAGTTTCATCTTTAGATCACGTTTGGGGGCTGGCCATTCGGCCATGCCTGGACCTTCATCACTTATGTATTTTCAACGGTAGAGTTTTTACACACCATAGATTAAGGTGTGGAGCTCTGCTGTTCCTCAAGGATTAATGCAAAGTACTACTGTTTTTCTATTCAATTCAACTTATTCCGCTTCTAAGATATTCATTCGCACTTCAACATGAATGTGATGATCGTGACAAAGTCATCATGATTCCCCTATGAACGCGTGCCTGACAACCACTTCTGTTCTACCTTCGATTGAATGGATATCTCTTGGATATCTAATACAGGGGACCGAGTCCGAGTTATTAGCGTCTTCATGGTATAAGTTAGAACCCATGGATGGCCATTCCTGAGATCCGGAAAGTCTAAACCTTGTCTGTGGTATTCCAAGTAGGATTTGGGAAGGGATGGCTGTGACGAGCTTCAAACTCGTGAGTGCTGGGCGTAGTGACAGACGCAAAAGGATAGTAAATCCTATTCCAGTATAATCGAGAACCGACAGATGATTAGCCATGCAGTGACAGTGCATTGGACCATTTTCATAGGAGGATGGGATGTAGCCATTGACAACGGTGATGCCCTACATACAGCTTGTCATGGAAAGGAGTAGGATTGATTGGATGAAGACAGCAAGAAAGCAGAGATCAGAGGAACGAAAACATCTCTATACGCTTATCTGAAATTCTCACCAATGAATTATATAAGTACCACTATCCTATTCTATATTTTATTTATTTTCATCCACTATAATTTCCTAAAACAATTTTATCCGTCTGACTGAGATTTACAAGGTGACTATAGCTTGCTTCAAGCCGACAATCTCCGTGGGATCGAACCTTACTCATGTAAGGTTTATTACTTGGACGACCCAGTGCACTTGCTGGTTAGTTGTACGAAGTTGTGAAATAGATATAAGATCATGAACGTGCATATTGAGTTTTTAGCACCATTACCAAGGAATGGAATGATCACGATTTTGCACACCAAGTACCATCCTGGACAAATTGAGGCTGCAGCCATAATGGAACACATTTTGGATGGTAGCTCATATGTCAAAGCCGCCAAGAAGTTGCACGAGATTGATCTGTTGCAAAAGCCTAAACAGGGCAAATATGCACTTAAGACTTCACCTCAATGGCTTGGCCCTTTGATTGAAGTGATTAGATTCTCAACCAAATCAATTGAGAAGGAAATTAACTCTGTTAACGACAACCCTTTGATTGATATGTCAAGGAACAAGGCTTTGCATGGTGGTAAGTGGTAACTTTCAAGGTACTACAATTGGTGAGTCTATGGATAACACAAGATTGGTCATTGCATCAATTGGGAAACTCATGCTTGCCTTCAAATCTAAGTGCTAGTAGAAACCCCAGCTTGGATTATGGCTTCAAGGGAACTGAAATCGCAATGGCTTCTTACTGTTCCGAATTGCAATATCTTGCAAACCCGGTAACTAGCCATGTCCAAAATGTTGAGCAACATAACCAAGATGTGAACTATCTTGGTTTGATTTTAGCTAGGAAAACAAATGAAGCTGTTGAGATTCTCAAACTTATGTCATCGGCTTATGTAACACCCTAACTACCAAAGTTAACGCTTCCAGCTGCGCGACTCTGATAGTTTGGACATTATGACGACTTTTATACTATTTAATACTAAAATATGAGCCTGTTTAAAACTTTAAACCGTAATACTGCTCCCAAAAATACCTTCGTTCGATAACGTACATCCATAAATACCATACAACTTACAACAACTCATAAAGAGTACATCCATATTATACATATATATATATATATATATATATATATATATATATATAATATTACAAGCATTGGACAATACAATTCCTATCCCTCTTACAGAATATATCAAGATAAAAGCGAGGGTTCAATAAACCATAACTAAAATAATACAGAGTATCTCAACAACAACTAAATGAACTCTTCGTAACTTCGGCGCCATATCCTGAAAGGAAAAAATGTAGGGGGGGTGAGAACATCATCCTCGAAAGGGTTCTCAGTAGAAGGTTTTTGGGAATTACTTTAATAGGATACGTGAAGATAAACCGTACTAGTGATTAATAACCGTCTTATGCCTCCTTTCCAAAAATAACGGTTTACAATAAAAGTAAAGTCTGAAAATCTTTTCTGAAAGAAGAACCGTTCAATTCTCAAAAACTCAAAAGCCTTTTAAAACGGTTTATCTATGCTGAACCAAAATAGCCTTTCATATTTTATTCCAAACCAGAAACAAAAAACCGAAATCAACCATCGGTTCATCTCATTTCAACCACGGCCCTAGGCCCAAACAATCCAACCATCAACCAATCACCACAGTCCAACAGAGCCCCAGTAGCAAACACAAATAGGAAGATGCAAGCACAAACAAACAGTTATTGCAAGTAGAACAATTAGCAATTATTCACATAGGCAAACCAAGTATAATATGCACACCCAAACAATGTCACATAGATGCATATGATGCATGCCTGTCCCTAGTGGCTGATGATATCATCTGTCAGTTATAGAGCCAACCTGACAAGTCCTGGTAGCTAACCATTGGACTGTCCCTCTGTCGCGCATCCCCAACTCGGGTTATACTCATCATAAATTTGATCATAATCATTATCCATATCCATCACCTTCACTGGTGAATATTTACGGGGGCGAACTCATCCGGGCCTTTCACAGTGCCCGACCACACTTACGACATAGGGTCAAAAGAGCTTCGAGTCTCGACCTGGAGCACGTGGTGGCTAGCCACTGCTTCCTCCCAGGGAAACCCTCATCTCCGATGGTGGAAGTGCAAACATTCACAATTATCAATATCTCAGCATATATGCATTCATTCTCAGCCATGGATCAACATCCATCTCAGCCATTCGGCTCACGGTTCAATCCAGAACCAGCCAATATTGATAATCATACACAGCCATTCCGGCTCACGGTTCAATCCAGAACCAGCCAATATTCATAATCATACACAGCCATTCCGGCCCATAATAAAAACAGCACTTCCACCATTCAAAATCATCAAATTCATAAAACCGGCATTTAAGCCATAAATCACTTTTCTCAAGTCATTTCACTTTGAAATCAAATTTCAACTCTTTTCAGCCTTGGCTTTAAAGATCTCATTTCTCAAATCATCTCAGGCTCATAAGCCACTTTTACTCAAGGTAAATTCCCCTTTTAAAAACAATGCCACTCTCGGCACCCTCTTTCCAAAACTTTCATAATCATGGCAAGTTAAAAATCTCTTTGAGATATTCAAAATCACCCATCCAACAATGGAATTTTATAACAAAAGTTCCTTGGCAGAGTCCCAAGTCCTTAGGGGAGGATAACATAACTCATTTCGCCAAATTCATTTAAAATCATTAAAACCTTGGCTTTCCAATTTGAGTAATAAAATAGGGTCTAAGCCAAACCGAGTCACGTAATCATTTACTTCTTTCAAAGCCGTTTCCTTTACTTAGGCAAAACCAGCTTTAACCCCCATGATAAATTCTAAAACGTTTCAACTGTTCAAAATTATTTTAGTCTTGCAAAATTCAGAATTCAAAGAGTACTTAAAACCTTTCTCAAAATATTTCAAAATGAAACTTGTCAATAGACATTCAGGTTCTTTCAAAGTCATTGAAACTTATTTAATTGAAACCCCCAAGTCAAATTCAAAGGCATAAACCCTTTTCACATTCAAATAGCTTTAAAACACAAGTTTCATCTAAATAACTTTTTTCTGAAAGATATACAATGCCTTTCTTAAGAAGCAAGACTAAATCACAATTTCCTCTTTAATAATTCATTTCAAAAGCATGAATCATTCTTTTCTTGATAATTCAAGTAAAATAGTAGAAGTCTTTAACTCATCATTTTTCCAGACAACATTCAATAAAGACTCAGATTTTATAGAAATTTCGGCAGCACCTCCCCTAAAACTTGGACTTTGCCACCCGGTTCAGGTCCCAACTAAACCGTTTCACAATCCTTTTCAACAGCCCAAATTCTAAAATCAGTCCAAGGCAAGCCAAAATCTAACAGTCATCTCAATTCCATATTTCAAGAAAACCGTTTCAACATCAAATCATTATCAGCCGAATAAACTCATTTCTAAAGCTTTAAAAAAACGGTTCAGTAACAATCATTTATCAAAAACCAGATCATTTAAAGCCAGCCAGGCTGAATTCAAGAGTGGATTCTATTTTTCACATTCTCAATAAAATTAACTCAAATCAATTCTCAACAGGTTAAACTCGATCTCAAAGCTTTAAAAGAATAAACTTGAAAAGTATTTCGTTTCACAAAACCACACAACAATTCAACCAACAGACGTTTATAACCAACCAAGGCAAATCAAGCCATACATAAGGCCGATACAATCACCAAATACACATTCACTCACATCAGTATCCATATGTAATAATTCCAATATATAAAACATAGTTTTTGGAAAGCGCCCCTACCTCAAAACGCAAATCCATAACCCAAACGCCTCATCAAGTCCTTTCCGCCTCAACCCGAACTGACGGCAACCAAAACCTGAGCTCCCAGCCACTTTTGCGATAACCAAAGCAACACTAATCGCAACATATAATAATCAGGACTCAATCCCATGTTACCAAGACTCATATTCATTAACCAACACAACCGAAAACTAACGCGAGACTTTTTGAAACATAATTTCTTACCGGAATAACACGAAGCAGCTGCGATTTCGAACCGGCAGCAGCAACAACTTCGGCGGCGGCCAGAAATTCCGGTGGATCAACTAGAAAAACCGCACAGCATCAAATCCATCTCGAAAACCAAAAAGGTAGAAACCTCAAATGAAACCCTTACCCGCAACTTTTTCGGCGACGGCAGAAGTAGCCAGAACCTCTGGCGGTGGTTCCGGTGGCCTCAGAACTCCGGCAGCGGCGCTATCAGACTCCGATGGTGTTTCAGGGCAGCTCCGGTGGCAGAAAGGTTTTCCGGTGACCATACACAAAAGACCTCCAACCACAGCAGCAACAAGGAGACCGGCGGTCATGGCGGCAGACTCTGATGGCGCGGCAGCAAGGGCGGTGGAACCACCCACGGCGACCGGGATACCCTCAACCACAACCGTGGCAGCAGCAGCGATGGAAGGGCAGCGTTGCTCCCTCGCGACTCATCCCTTTCCCTCTTCTCTGTTCGCAGCTTCAACGGCGGCGGCAAGGGACGGGTTCGACGGCGGCGACGAGACGGGCTGGTCGGCGACGAGAAGGACGGCGGCCCCATGCTCGGCGATGGTGGCAGGCGGCGATGGCTTCCCTGCAGTGGCTCCCTTTCGCGCATCTCCTCTCTTCCTGTGCGCGAGTTCAGCGGCGGCGAGACAAAGAGGCACGACGCTCTTCCCCCTCCTCGGTCAGACGACGGCGGCAGTGAGACCAGTACGCCGGCGCAGGTCTTCCTCTCCTCCTCCCTCCTTCCGCGACTCAGTCTCCATTTCTCTCTGATTTTTTGCTTCTGTTCCTTTCCTTTCATGGAGAAAGAGGAAAGGAAACCGTGTGCTGCTGTTTGTGTTGCTGAAGGGGGGTTGGGGTGGTGGCTGCTGGGTTACAAGGATTAGGGTTTCATTTTCGAAACTTAGGGTTAGGGACAATATAGTAATTTCACATAAAAATAGGGATAATATGGTAATTGAAACCCAAATTAAATCCAACACTAATCATATATAGGAAAATACTATTTGCTCATCAATTTCACAAATTATTTTCCATAAAATGTCCCAACCAAATTAATTAGAAGTAATATACTTAATTTCTTCATTTTCCAAAATTACAATATTAATATTTAAAATATTAATTACTTAGTCCAAATCATATAAAATCCTTGTTATCTCACAAATATCAACTTTATAATTTAAATATAGAAAATAATTCAATAATTATAAAATTGGATAATAATCATAACCCATCTCAAATTCGATAAATCAAAACTTGCCTTAATTATCTTTAATAAAATGATTTCCGAAATTAAGGCTATAAATAACAATATGATTTGAGACTTGATCATAATAAGACTTTTCAAAGTTCTGGGTCTTACATTCTACCCACCTTATAAAAATTTTCGCCCTCAAAAATTGATACAAAATGAAAGAAATTCCATAACAGTTCACCCTTGAACACATCTAAGGAAGAAGCAAAAATATCTCAAAATATAATCATATATATACAATTTTCAAATACTTTGATCGTCATATGCATAAGGGTGCAAAGGTAGGAGTGGGATTGCAAAGCAAACATTACAAGGTAGGCTCGATGAAAAAGATAACATAGGTCAATCATGTGATAGTAGGACAAAGCATCAAAGGCTATAAAAAAGGATGGGGTTAAAACAACGTGCTTAACATCCGCACACTAATCTCATATCAGCCTCAGGGCTTCAACTTTCTAACCTCATCAGGCACTTTTCAATCCCCATATCCGACCACAAGACTGACAACCGCAACCTGTTCGCAAGGAACAAAACACCCACAACTCATACGTTGCACACCTACCGCTTCAACTTCCGTATGCACATATCACGTCTTAAAGAACTAACGCATCGCGTTATTACGTCTACAGATCACACGTGATATCAAAATAATTCTCGAGTCTACTCAGAAGGATACCAGATTTAGAACGGAGAGGCAATTGTCAAGGGTAATACTCATGGATTTAAGGGAATGTATCTAATTTCCAGACAAACAAAGACGCTCAAGCAATGAAGTTTGCTAGAAATAAATCAATTGACAACTCCAAAGATAACCCTTGGATCAAGGAAGTTCAACAGGATCAATAAGAAAAAAAATCAGCGCATTAGTTTGAAACAAACTCAAGCTGAGTCGAGGAAGTATGAGGTTTACAGAAAAGAATATCTTAGACCCAAGGCAAAGCTCACAGAACTCAAGAGCATAATTAAAATACTTCCGAATATTCTGTTCGTTAAAAGAGCCAAAAACTTGTGGAGAAATCACTTTGCAGTCTAAAAGAAAAGTTAAGCAACAACCATTTCTCAAGAGAGTAGCCAAAAGCATAAATGTGGCCTTACTTCAATACAATTTCATGTTGAAGTAAACCATGTAGCGTTTTAAAAACAAAATGCATACAAGTTTGGCCAAGAGCTAAAATATTTTCTCAAATATTTTAGAAAGATGATTAGGTGCACAACTCAACCAAAAGCAATTCATAAAACTCGGGAGTAATCAAATACTTGTTCAAAAATCCTCAAAGTTCATATTCAAACAAGCGTGTATAACATTTATAGCAAGTACGAAAGAGGAATTTAAACTCTTTTTAGAAAAGAAACTCCGAAGTAAAAGTTTGCTTACAATTTGGTAAAGGAAATAAGTAGTGCGTTACAAACGAACCGATTTCCACTAAAGAAGGAAGCTTTCCAAAACCTCATTTAAAATATCGCATGCCAAATTTTAAATCAACTTTGTCAAAATCGAACAATGGTTTCAATCTCAATCAAGTAACAGAAAATAAATTCCGTTTAAAACTTCTTACAAGAGAATTCAAAACTTCTTTAAAAGGTTCAAAACAAGACTCCAAAAGTGTTCTTGAAATCACCATCTCAGAAGAACATTCAAGAAGTTTAAGATGCACTAAAAAGGAGTCAAGCCATACAAGAAAGGATCTTAAACCAAAGTAGTCCAAACAAGATTCACTAGGCATGAGTCATCAAGCAAGCTTTCAATTGATCCAAAAGAATACAAAAGTCATAGGAAAAGACAACTCAATCATTAGTAATTTCTCAAGGATAAATCTTTAACTAAAAACTCTTGTAGAGAAAATGAGAGAATAAACAATGCACTAATTTGAAACGAATCAAACTGACTCACATACGGATGAGATTCACAAGAGAGGACAAACCAAGATCAATGGTAATTTCACAAGATGTAAAAGATTAGTTAAAAACAGAATCACGTATGACATTCATAGAGGTGAAAAGCTTAAGAAGGAACGAGTCCGTTCATAAGAAGAAAGCTATGAGTCCAACATTTTCAAAAGAACAACAATAGCATAAACCATGTAGTATGCTAAGCCAAACTCAATTCAAAATAAGTTAAGTGAAGTTTACCAAACGAAACTCACCCGGAGTAAAAGCGAAAAATTCTCTCTTTCCAGAATTTTGAAAAATACCCCAAATATATAATCAATTGAAGATGTGCATTGGAACTATAGTAAAATTACTAGAAAGTCAATTTACTTTTAAAGTAAGTGCAATTCCGTAAACCAGTAAAAGTACAAACGAGGCATCAGGAATAAATAGTTGTTAAACTGTAAAAAAAAATCTTCAAAGTTCCACATATAGATAAGTGTATATCTAGTCAACAGCAATTTTTATAAAAATCTCAAAATTAGTTGTAATCACTGTCAAATAAGAGGAAAACTGAATCAACAAGTTCTCTAAGAATGAACTCGGAACCCGGAGTTAAAAGTCACAGCACATTAAGACAAGTTTAAGGCAATATCAAAGAATATTTGAATCAAACAGAATTCAAACAGAGGAAGATAGATGCAACAAAGATCTTAAACCAGCATATGCACTTAAGGTCAAACAAGAATGCATATGGATAGAGGAATAGAGTTGAAAAATCAAACTACTTTTCAAAAGGATTAACAACCAAGAACTTTAAGTTAGGATACGGAAGAACAGGTCGACTCGAACAGAATTCAAGACACACAACTGAATAGCCTCGAGAAATAGTTTCTAGCGTTCCCAAAACCTGCGATTCGCTTTACTCAAAACTCGTATATCATCTATGATAACCCATCAGTGCCTTCATATACATAATTCACTAGTATTAAGCCGGCCAAACTTAATATCAAGAATTATGCAATGCAAGACTAACGGCGCTAATCAATAGATCGTCATGTGCATAGAGCTCTAATTCCCGTCATTCGACAAGACCTATTACATGACAAATACTCAGAGTATGCAATTGAAGCATAGTCAGTCCATTCCTCAGGCTCTACAGGAAGGACTGCTCTGATACCATAATGTAACACCCTAACTACTAAAGTTAACGCTTCCGGCTGCGCGACTCTGATAGTTCGGACATTACGATGACTTTTATACTATTTAATACTAAAATATGAGCCTGTTTAAAACTTTAAACCGTAATACCGCTCCCAAAAATACCTTCGTTCGATAACGTACATCCATAAATACCATACAACTTACAACAACTCATAAAGAGTACATCCATATTACACACACACACACACACACACACACACACACACACACACACACACACACACACACACACACATATATATATATATATATATATATATATATATATATATATATATATATAATATTACAAGCATTGGACAATACAATTCCTATCCCTCTTACAGAATATATCAAGATAAAAGCGAGGGTTCAATAAACCATAACTAAAACAATACAGAGTATCTCAACAACAACTAAATGAACTCTTCGTAACTTCGGCGCCATATCCTGAAAGGGGAAAAATGTAGGGGGTGAGAACATCATCCTCAAAAGGGTTCTCAGTAAAGGGTTTTTGGGAATTACTGTAATAGGATACGTGAAGATAAACCGTACCAGTGATTAATAACTGTCTTATGCCCCTTTTCAAAAACAAAGGTTTACAATAAAAGAGAAATCTGAAATCCTTTTTCTGAAAGAGGAAACTGTTCATTTAAAATAATATTCAAAAGCATTTCAAAAGGTTTATCTATGCTGAACCAAATTAGCCTTTCACACATTTCCAAACCATAACCACAATACCGAAACCAACCATCGGTCCATCTCAATTCAACCATGGCCCTAGGCCCAAACAATCCAACTAACAACCAATCACCATAATCCAACAGAGTCCCAGATGCAAACACAGATAGGAAGTTCAAGCACAAACAAACAGTTATTACAAGTAAAACAGTTAGCAATTAATCACATAGGCAAACCAAGTATAATATGCACACCCAACCAATGTCACACAAATGCATATGATGCATGCCTGTCCCTAGTGGCTGATGATATCATCTATCGGTTATAAAGCCAACCCGACAAGTCCTGGTAGCTAACCATTGGACTGTCCCTCTGTCGCGCATCCCCAACTCGGGTTATACTCATCATAAACTTGATCATAATCATGATCCATATCCATCACCTTCACTGGTGAATATTTACGGGGGCGAGCTCATCTGGGCCTTTCACAGTGCCCGGCCACACTTACGACATAGGGTCAAAAGAGCTTCGAGTCTCGACCTGGAGCACGTGGTGGCTAGCCACTGCTTCCTCCCAGGGAAACCCTCATCTCCGATGGTGGAAGTGCAAACATTCACAATTATCAATATCTCAGCATATATGCATTCATTCTCAGCCATGGATCAACATCCATCTCAGCCATTCGGCTCACGGTTCAATCCAGAACCAGCCAATATTGATAATCATACACAGCCATTCCGGCTCACGGTTCAATCCAGAACCAGCCAATATTCATAATCATACACAGCCATTCCGGCCCATAATAAAAGCAGCACTTCCACCATTCAAAATCATCAAATTCATAAAACCGGCATTTAAGCCATAAATCACTTTTCTCAAGTCATTTCACTTTGAAATCAAATTTCAACTCTTTTCAGCCTTGGCTTTAAAGATCTCATTTCTCAAATCATCTCAGGCTCATAAGCCACTTTTACTCAAGGTAAATTCCCCTTTTAAAAATAATGCCACTCTCGGCACTCTCTTTCCAAAACTTTCATAATCATGGCAAGTTAAAAATCTCTTTGAGATATTCAAAATCACCCATCCAACAATGGAATTTTATAACAAAAGTTCCTTGGCAGAGTCCCAAGTCCTTAGGGGAGGATAGCATAACTCATTTCGCCAAATTCATTTAAAATCATTAAAACCTTGGCTTTCCGATTTGAGTAATAAAATAGGGTCTAAGCCAAACCGAGTCACGTAATCATTTACTTCTTTCAAATCCGTTTCCTTTACTTAGGCAAAACCAGCTTTAACCCCCATGATAAATTCTAAAACGTTTCAACTGTTCAAAATTGTTTTAGTCTTGCAAAAATTCAGAATTCAAAGAGTACTTAAAACCTTTCTCAAAACATTTCAAAATGAAACTTGTCAATAGACATTCAGGTTCTTTCAAAGTCATTGAAACTTCTTTAATTGAAATCCCCAAGTCAAATTCAAAGGCATAAACCCTTTTCACATTCAAATAGCTTTAAAACACAAGTTTCATCTAAATAACTTTCTTCTGAAAGATATACAATGCTTTTCTTAAGAAGCAAGACTAAATCACAATTTCCTCTTTAATAATTTATTTCAAAAGCATGAATCATTCTTTTCTTGATAATTCAAGTAAAATAGTAGAAGTCATTAACTCATCATTTTTCCAGACAACATTCAATAAAGACTCGGATTTTATAGAAATTTCGGCAACACCTCCCCTAAAACTTGGACTTTGCCACCCGGTCGGGTCCCAACTTAACCGTTTCACAATCCTTTTCAACAGCCCAAATTCCAAAATCAGTCCAAGGCAAGCCAAAATCCAATAGTCATCTCAATTTCATATTTCAAGAAAACCGTTTCAACATCAAATCATTATCAGCCGAATAAACTCATTTCTAAAGCTTTAAAGAAACGGTTCAGTAACAATCATTTATCAAAAACCAGATCATTTAAAGCCAGCCAGGCTGAATTCAAGAGTGGATTCTATTTTTCACATTCTCAATAAAATTAACTCAAATCAATTCTCAACAGGTTAAACTCGATCTCAAAGCTTTAAAAGAATCAACTTGAAAAGCATTTCGTTTCACAAAACCACACAATAATTCAACCAACAGACGTTCATAACCAACCAAGGCAAATCAAGCCATACATAAGGCCGATACAATCACCAAATACACATTCACTCACATCAGTATCCATATGTAATAATTCCAATATATAAAACATAGTTTTTGGAAAGCGCCCCTACCTCAAAACGCAAATCCATAACCAAAACGCCTCATCAAGTCCTTTCCGCCTCAACCCGAACTGACGGCAACCAAAACCTGAGCTCCCAGCCACTTTCGCGATAACCAAAGCAACATTAATCGCAACATATAATAATCAGGACTCGATCCCACGTTACCAAGACTCATATTCATTAACCAACACAACCGAAAACTAACGCGAGCCTTTTCGAAACATAATTTCTTACCGGAATAACACGAAGCAGCTGCGATTTCGAACCGGCAGCAGCAACAACTCCGACGGCGGCCAGGAATTCCGGTGGATCAACTAGAAAAACCGCACAGCATCAAAACCATCTTGAAAACCAAAAAGGCAGAAACCTCAAATGAAACCCTTACCCGCAACTTTTCCGGCGACGGCAGAAGTAGCCAGAACCTCTGGCAGTGGTTTCGGTGGCCTCAGAACTCCGACAGCGGCGCTGTCAGACTCCGATGGTGTTTCAGGGCAGCTCTGGTGGTAGAAAGGTTTTTCGGCGACCATACAGAGCACACCTCCAACCACAGCAGCAACTAGGCGACCGGCGGTCATGGCGGCAGACTCTGACGGCACGGCAGCAAGGGCAGTGGAACCACCCACGGCGACGGGGATACCCTCAACGACAACCGTGGCAGCAGCAGCGATGGAAGGGCAGCATTGCTCCCTCGCGACTCATCCCTTTCCCTCTTCTCTGTTCGCAGCTTTAACGGCAGCGGCAAAGGACGGGTTTGACGGCAGCGACGAGACGGGCTGGTCGGCGACGAGAAGGACGGCGGCCCCACGCTCGGCGATGGTGGCTGGCGGCGATGGCTTCCCTGCAGTGGCTCCCTTTCGCGCATCTCCTCTCTTCCTGTGCGCGAGTTCAGCGGCGGCAAGACTGAGAGGCGCGGCGCTCTTCCCCCTCCTCGATCAGATGACGGCGGCAGTGAGACCAGCACGCCGGTGCAGGTCTTCCTCTCCTCCTCCTTCCTTCCGCGACTCAGTCTCCATTTCTCTCTGATTTTTGGCTTCTGTTCCTTTCCTTTCATGGAGAAAGAGGAAAGGAAACTGTGTGCTGCTGTTTGTGTTGCTGAAGGGGGGTTGGGGTGGTGGCTGCTGGGTTACAAGGATTAGGGTTTCATTTTCGAAACTTAGGGTTAGGGGCAATATAGTAATTTCACATAAAAATAGGGATAATATGGTAATTGAAACCCAAATTAAATCCAACACTAATCATATATAGGAAAATACTATTTGCTCATCAATTTCACAAATTATTTTCCATAAAATGTCCCAACCAAATTAATTAGAAGTAATATACTTAATTTCTTCATTTTCCAAAATGACAGTATTAATATTTAAAATATTAATTACTTAGTCCAAATCATATAAAATTCTTGTTATCTCACAAATATCAACTTTATAATTTAAATATAGAAAATAATCCAATAATTATAAAATTGGATAATAATCATAACCCATCTCAAATTCGATAAATCAAAACTTGCCTTAATTATCTTTAATAAAATGATTTCCGAAATTAAGGCTATAAATAACAATATGATTTGAGACTTGATCATAATAAGACTTTTCAAAGTTCTGGGTCTTACAGCTTACTTGATTGCACTTTGCCAAGCCATTGATTTGAGGCATTTGGAGGAGAATTTCAAGAACACCGTGAAGAACACTGTGAGCCAAGTTGCCAAGAGGACACTAACCACCGGCATCAACGGCAAACTCCACTTATTCTTAAGCTTGATGGTCCTCAGTTGAATGCCATGGGACAAAATATTTCCTCCTCTTCGTTCACCCACTTCACCCACTTCATCATTTTTGTGCATTCGAAGGATTAGGGCTCATGAATTTCAAAGATTGGGGGTTGTGGTGAAACGGCATCGTTTTGGTGAAGGAGGACTAATATGTCTTATTTTCAAAAGCTACATGCCACATGTGCTCCCGTAACGGCTAGGTCAGCGTCACGGGAGCCACGTCAGACTTTTCTGTCAGGTCCAACGGAGTCACTTCAACGGAGGGATAAATTTGTCCACGTTTTGGAGAGGTTAGGGACATGAATGTATATTTCAATCTTTGAGGACGAAAATGTCCGCGAAAAAAAAAGTCAGGGACCTATTTGTCCTTTACTCTATATTCTTTAAAAGATGCAATAGTTGATCATTGAAGATTTTTTAACCTCATTCTCAAAATCATGAGACCTCTGTATCTTAAGCTTTACTTTTGTCCCGGATTAGACATTAGCAACTTTGCACAATAATCAGCTATCCTCTTGTATTAAGACCGGGAAGTTCCTTGTATTTCATCTAATGCAATTCGTCTTGTTCTAGCTGCCATTGAAGTTGTGACTACAGATTCCACTTCATTTGTGCCTTGTTAACCAAATATTTGATCTTCACTTTTGGGTTATGCTCCACCTTATTTTTGAAAGTTTTACTCAACCACTTAGTGTGTATTATCCCAACTCTGTGTGCCTGGCCACATGTGTGCTTAAGGTTCATAGACGTAAGCTGCCAAGTTGTTTTTTCACCCATCTTTGCAAAATATAGCCAAAATGGGAAATCTTTTTGACAAACTTCCCCCACTCTAACCAAATCAAGTTTGGCATAATTGATCCCCTTGCTTGTATGTATTGCAGAGGTTGTTATAGTGTTCTTAAATTTCTCTCTTAAGGCAAATATATTTCTCACCTCCCACTTATAATTGCTCATGTCTTTGACATCCTTATGAAATAGAAACCTTCTCTTTTCATGTTCATCTTACTCCTCACCATCTTTATCATTTGAATTACCACTGGTCTCATATTCCAAATCTAAATCATCATTATTGAAGCCCTCATCATCACTGAAATCACCATTCACTACACCTTTACCTTTATCAACTTGAGAACCTTCTTTGATACCAACAAGTTCCTCAAACCAACTATCATCATCATACTCCTTCTCACTGTTTGTGAACTGAACATCATTTACACTGACAACCTCAAGATCAGATGGAACAAACTCTTCATCTTCACTATCTTCATCACTGTCCCATTCATTCCCTGCATTTTCAACAGCTACATTTGCATTTAAAGTCTTTACAGCAACATTTGCAGCATCAGTACCACCCTTCATGATCAGCAACATTATCTTCTTAGTTAGCTTGCACATTGTCATCCTCATGAGATTCATCAATAGAAGCTACGTTAGTACTCACATACTCATTATGTTGTATGTTATCAGCCTGCACCTCTTGACCTTGCTGACTGTCATAAACCACCAACTTATGCCTAGGATTTTCATCTGTTCTACCCGAACATCAATATACCCAACTTCAGAAAATCCTTTATCTTCATCAACCTCGTGTACTACAAATATTTCAACATGATTCCTCAGCTCCGTTATTCTACACATCACAAGTACATCTTTATCCGCAGCAAATAATTTCAAATTTTTTTCCAACTATTCAGCTATTGGATCTTTATACCACAAAGCTGATATGTTGGAATCTATGTACCCAAATTGCTTTAACTCTGCATATGCCTCAAATATAGACTAGCAATCACTCTTAATATCTACAATCACTATTGTTTTTCCTCCTAGATACTGCAATGGTCTATTATCATACCCAAATCGACCCTATGATGGACAATCAGATTAAATCTTTCCATCACCTTCTCCTAAATTCCTATTAGTATGCATAAACAAAAAAAAATGATTAAACCGAACCCCTTGCAATTTTAGCACTTATAAAATTACTTACAACACTATTAACTACAAACTTGACAAAACACACCCTAAATTGCAACTATTGTAAACAACAACTTGACTAAAAAAGCAACATACTCACTAATACAATGTAGCATTCATACCTCAAGCGCGTTGGCAACAGTGAAACAACCAACTTCCAGAAGCTTGCTAACGCAATCGAAATGAAAGCACTAAACCCCACATGAAGATGAATTTCTATTAGGGCATCATTAAAGATGAAACATCAGTGTCTGCATGGCTTATGCGAATGCAAAGTGAATGAGAGAGTGAATAGGTTTCACAGGAATGTTAAGAAATAGTAAAGACCTTAAGGGAAAAATTATTCGTAAAAAATCATTCATAGACAAAATGATGATTTTATAATATTTTGTAACGTTGGAGATGAATATAATAAGAAAAAAGGTCAGGAACGATTTGATTTTGACCCAAGTCCTCAGGAACAAAAATGTACTTAACTTTTTTTTATGTACCGATCGCGTAAATGTTGGTAAATTAAAAAAGAAATTGCATATTTACTGACGATAGTGGTGTCAGTAAAATATTAAATTAATTTATAATTATTGAATATTACCAATGGTTTAGCCGGTGGTACAACTAATATTTAGTGGATTTATTTTTTTTATTTTGCCGCTGCATCCCTCCCCTTCAACTACCTCCTCATCATGCATCTTTGCCTCGGCATCGCCATTGTCTCCACTGCCTCCATCGCCTCCAACCTCTTTACCCTCTCCCTAATTGGACGCATGTGGTTCTCTGACCTCCACCGCACCTACGTAGTCCTCGCCCACTGGCGACTTCCTTGTCAACTGGAAGCCGCTCCTCTACATCACTGTCCCTAGCAATACTATTGACATCAATGAAGTTGTTTGGATCAAGAACCCATTGACTTAACGAAATTATTTTTTTTAAAACTCATATTTTGGCAGTTCAAATGAAAATATAAACCATTCATTTTTTTTCATTTTTCTTTCTTTTTTAATAAAAATATAATTATGATTTGTTTAAGACGTTGCTTGCTTAGCTTAAATTTTTGGAAAATTAAAAATACGTTGATAATTTCTAATGTATTTGTTATAGAAGTTTTGGTTGAATTGAAAGTATAAAAGTAAAAGGATTTACGTGGTGGTGGTGGTAAAGGTTGGAGATTAAGACAGTGGTGAAATGGGTTAGGAATTAGGTATAAGGTAGGTTAAGTTAGAAGGGTAGTTAAAAAATTTTGGATAAATTTTTATATTTTGGGTAATTTTGTCAACCGAAATCCATCTTTCATTGGTACAAAGTTATTTTTATTTTTTCATGGATAGATTGTTAGCGTTCTTAACATTTACGGGTACAAATTGTAGTTTATCTTTAATGGTGTTCATAGATCAGGTCGTATCTATAGATCCATGGTAATTATCTGCAATTGATTCACAAATTGCGGATATGATCCGATCCGCAAACTGATTGAATCAGATAGGATCTGATCCTCACCTTTAAAGGATCTAATTGCGGATATCTGGTATGTATCCATGGATCCGATCTGTAAATCCGCATATTCTCATATTAATAATTAGAAAAAATAAGTAATATATATATATATATATATATATATATATATATATATGTGTGTGTGTGTGTGTGTGTGTGTGTGTTACTTCAGCCTTCATAATCCTAATTTCACATTTCACCATATTTTCGGCACTGCAGCCAATCACTCTCAAGTCTTACCAGCACTCAGAGATGAGAGACCCCTAAATCAACTACTCCTTCTTACATGAATACCATTGGAAACTACTCATCAGAGATCCCTCATTATTCCTTGCTCTTCATCGCGTTCTCGTTGCTCCTTCTTCAGTAGTCATGGTCTGAGTCTGTGGCTCTCCCCGCCTCTTGTTCTCGGCATCAGTCATACTTAGTTCTTGCCACATTGTTGTTTGCCCCTCTTCATCGGGTTCTTGCCACTCCTTCTTTAGTGATCGTGGTCCGTGGTTCAAACGTTCTCGCCACCTCGCGTTCTCATCACGTTTTCTCCATCAGTCATACTCAGTTCCTGCCATATCGTCGTTCGTCCCTCTTCATCACATTCTCATCATTTGAAGGTTGTGAATAATCCTATTATGTTTTTTTAAAGAACTATGATGTTGTTATTGTTTATATGAGGTGCTATTGTTCTGAGATTCTAAATCTAATATGTTGGAATGGTTTGTTTGCTTGTAGGATTGTGTTGTCTGGAATGGCTGATAAGCAAGCAGTTAGAAACAACACAAGTGGGTTTAAGGTGGGGAATATGTTAGAGTATAATTAGGATCAATTAGATCAATTAGCATTATTTAACATATATGAATATTTATTATAGTATATTATATCTTTGTTATTTCGATTCTCTTAGCACCTATAAATACCTTCTTATATATCATTTTAGACAACTTGAATACACTCAAATATTTTTTCTATTCTTCTTTCTTACCTTTATAACATGGTATCAGAGCCATGGTATCCTTCTTGAGGTGGATAAGTTGATTTTATTCTGGTGAAATCAACGTACTTTTCATACTTTTCTTCTGCGCCATTTTTTCTTGTCTTTTGTCACTTTTTTTATGCTTTTTCACCTCACCGACTACCCTATCCTCTCCGTCTTGTATCTTTCTAACTCGAATAAATCAAACACCATTGTCATCCACTACTTACCTATTCTTATGGAGAAATAATATAGTTTTTGCTTTCCTTGTGGCAGTTCCGTATGTGTTCCCTTCTGGCAGTTCCGTCTGCATTTCGTTCTGGTAGTTTCGTCTTTGATTCCTTCTAGCAGTTCTGTCTGTGATTTCCTTGTGGTAGCGCAGTTTCGTCTGTATTTTCTTGTGGCAATTTCATATGCGTTTCTTTGTGGCAGTTTCGTCTGTGTTTTCATCCGGTGTTCTGTCTGCGCTTCCTTCTGGTAGTTCCGTCTGTGCTTTCTTTAAGAAATTTCATTTGCATCCGTTCTATCAATTTATGCATTTCTTTTTATTTCATTATTTGAGGGAAAATGTTAGAGTATAATTAGGATCAATTAGATCAATTAGCATTATTTAGCATACCTGAATATTTATTATAAGATATTACGTTTTTGTTATTTCGATTATCTTAGTACCTATAAATACCCTCTTATATTTTATCAATCCATACAACTTGAATACACATAAACCTTTTTTTTACTGCTCTCTCTTACCCTTTTTAACAATTCCCACTCCACCAAGTTTTGTTATATCGACACCTTCTGAATCAGCAAGGGAAGAGGAATCAGTTACTAATTCAGCCTCAAGTGATGCTCCTACTTTGGGGATAGAGACACAGATAGGCCAACCAGATAAAAGAAAGGCTAATAGGCCCCTTCTATTGTTTGGGATTACTTTAAAAAAAGGAAAAGGGAACTAAGTCTTAATATAAACATTGTTTGAAATGGTTACAATGTCATAGTCGTAAGGATGAGACCTCTAACCTAAAAAAAACAATGGAACTTGTGCGAAGAACCTAGACAATCATGTGTATAACTTCTCATTATATTGATGATGGGTGGATATTGAATAAGAAAATCTTGTCTTTTAACTTGATTGAAAATTATACTGGTGCTATCATAGGAAAAGCTTTAGAGAAGTGTTTGAAAGATTAAGGTATTCGGAAGCTTTGTACTGTAACTATAGATAATGCTAGTGAAAACTTTGTTATTGTGAATACTTTGGTTAAAATCATGTGAGAATAGAATAGTTGTACCATGTTGGGTGGAAAATTGGTCCATTTGAGACATGTTGCCCATACCTTGAACTTAATTATTTGTGATGGTTTAAAAGATTTAAGCTCCTCTATTGCTATGATAAGAACTTCCTATAAGTTTGTGAAGTCCTCTCCATCTAGATTAGCAACCTTTGTGTGCATGAGGCAAACAATACTAGTCGTTAGATGATTATTCTTGATGTACCAACTAGGTGGAATTCCACCTATATGATGTTGGAAGTGGCTGAAAAGTTTGAGAAGGCATCTGCTCGCCTTGCGAGAGAAGATGCTCATTTTGAAAGAGATGTTGATGATGGAGGGCCTCCTAGTGATAAGGATTAGAGTAGACCTCGTATTTTCTTACAATTTTTGTAAATTTTCTATCATACAACTCTTTTTCTAGTTCTTTGAATGTCACTTTAAATACTTTTTTCATGTGTTGTGTAAAATATTATGCACTTTGAATAAATGGATTGTGAGTGATGATGGTGTTGCGTGGGATGGCATCAGCTATGAAAGCTAATTTTGATAAGTATTGGGATGATTATGATCACTCTTACATTTTTACTCTTTTTTACTTCAAGTGACAAAGTCAATAAGCCATCTTTAAATTATCTATTACTTGTTGATATTTTCCTTAATCCTCGGTATGAAGGTGAAAAGTCTTCAAGGATCTTTAGAAAATTGAAGGATATTCTTCTAAATTATTTGAACAACATAGCATATGGAATCCGCGCCCCCCAAAGATACTCAAGATACTAGTTTTTCTTCTGATACTATAAGCAAGTGGAAACAAATACAACGAATAAAGCTAAGTGAGCTCAAGAAGAATGAGATGGATAGGTATTTGAAAGATGAAGTGGCAGAAGATTTTAATGAATTTGATATATTGAGGTGGTGGAGAGAAAAAATTTTGAGGTATCATGTTCTCTCTTTCATGGCTAGAGATATATTAGCCATGAATGTTTCTACTGTAGCATCTGAGTTAGTTTTTAGCATCAGATGTCGTATTCTTAACCCTTATCGTAGTGCTTTGAGTTCTACCACTATAAAGACTTTAATTTGCACTCAAAATTAGTTGAAGCCTATTAAGATTTTGATTGAGCTTGATGAAGGAGATGCTGTTGTTGATTCAAGTATATAATGAATTGGTTTAGTTATTTTTTATCATTCTCTATTCTTTATTTTAAACATTTGCTTACTTTGACATATTTTATTATAGTTGAATTGAATATAATCATCTTCTAAAGTTATTACTCTTGGAGATCCTGACGTTCAAAGTCCATTGCAAGCTCATGTACCATCTTAGATATTCTCACTAAGTGCTTGTATAATATATAATAACTTAAATTGCTTTTTTAAGATTATTTGATCTAATATGTTTTACTAATTTTTTCATTTGATATTTTCTTAATAGGAATAATGAATAGTTACTGAAATTTAATAAGCTTCACTTGATAGCTGCTGTTTTAAAGAAAAAAGATCAACTTATTTTAGTATTATTGTTTTATTTTAAGCATTTACAGTTATTTTAGACTTTTAGTATGTTTTAGTGCTTCTATTTTATTTTAAATGAGACATTTTAGTACTTGTCATCCTTAGTGATTATTGAAAATGCTTGTTGGGAAATTTGATATTATATCTACTTATTTGTATATTTTAATTAGTAATTATTATTCATATATTGTAATATTTTATTTTATTATTTAAAAAAATTGTTTAAAAATATTTTAAAAATAAAGAAGTTTAAAAACGTGAAAGAAAAATAGTTTTATTAAATTTTTCACATAGAAATATGATTTTAAATAAAATTTAAGATTTACAAAAATATCCGATATCCGATCTGATCTATTAGATCCAACCCTTAACAATGCATATATAGTATTCAATTTGATCCAATAAAAATTATAAGAATCGAATCAAAATTTTATTCATATTCGATTTAATCTGTGTACACTCCTATTTATCACTTTAATATAGTTGAAAAACCTTTCACTATTTACTCCTTTGGGTCTTTCCACGCTTGATTGTAGGACTATTTCTGTCATTGACAATGGTGCTACGGACAAAATGGATACCTGAAACCTAGTCGTACTTAATCATGTAAGTTTAAAATGGTCTACCATATTATCTGCCACCCTCCCCCGTTACTTTTATCCGCAATTATAGACTCACTGTAATCATATTTACTTGTTTAGCTTTTGCATGTTCATTTCCCAAATAGGATTCTTTGGTCTAATTAAGAAAGCATACACCTTAATAATGCCTAATTTAAGCACTCACTGTAGAAATAACAGCATCATAATTGTGAAATATTCTATTTTATTCGTCCTTTATTTTTCTTAAGGTAGTTATGACAAAAAAAGGTTCTTATACTATAGCACCCCGTTAGCCTAAACCTTATCTCTAGTCGTAAAGCAAAGAATAATAAAGTGTCACGACAGTTTTAAAGCTTATAATATATAATATATGTCCAAAAATTTATATAACTAGAAGCCCGATGAAGGAATAAAGCTCAAAGTCACGTAAAGTGGAATTACGAAACACGAAGCGTTCACACACGATAACTAAACGCATAGGCACAAGGTAATACTTAAATTAACAAGATATATATATATATATATATATATATATAAGTATGAAATACCAAAAAGAGAACTAGTCACAGCCTGCGAAGTTTAGGCCGGCTAGTCAAACTGAAATACAAAAGAGTTTTGGAAGTTTAAAACAGCTTATACAACTTATCTCTCAAATCAAGCCTCTAAGGCCATCAAGTCTAAAATACAAAAGGTGAGAGAATACTACAACAAAAATAAAGTGAAATAAGACATAAGGGAGATCATCCTCCGCTCTGTCACCATATCCGCAAACTCACTGTGGTGGGTTGCGACCTGCATCTGAAAAACAACAACATTTGGTATGAGAACCGAAGGTTCTCAATATGGTAACAGTGCCCAATATATAAGGTGTAAGCTTCCGGGACGCCAAAGGCAATCCTAGAACTTCACATCGAAAACAGGTATTCAAGCTTAAAACAAATAATTAACTTAAACCAAATACCATAAACAGGGTTATCTAAACTTAGGAAATTTCTAACTAATATCAAATCACACCGCTGTATCCCATAGCCTTCACCAACCTAACCTCCATGCGATCCCATCGCCACTGCCTACCGAGCCTCCTCAATCCCAGTAGAAAACACAAGTAATGCAGATAAGTAAAGTACATATACAGCAATTAGAATAATTAGCAAGTAAACATGTGTTGCATTTAGGCATAACAGAAATTAAGCAAAGCAAACAAACAAGTAGAAGATGCATATGATGAATGCCTTTCATATTGGCTCGTGATATCACTTGTCGGTTTATAAATGCCAAACCGACACATGCTCCCAGATGTAGCCTTCCTGCCATGCCCAAAGATATAGGCTCTGCACACTCATACAGTAGAGAAATCTGTCACGTCGGGGATATAGGTCCCGCACACTCATGCAACAGGGAGTCTGCTACGCCAGATATATAGGCTCTACACACTCATGCAACAGAGAAGGTTATGTGAGCGAGATACAACCTCAACCCTCACATCTCAACATAAGCGGGATTAACCACCGTCCTTACGCTGGCGCTGCTACCTCAACAAGCGGAAGACTGCCACAGCCCTTGCCCGAGGCGCATAGCAACTCAACAGTCTCAGCATAAAATAATATCTCAGTGGCTTTCACAAATAATTTTCAGTACTCAGTAAAGTCATCTTTTGACTCCGAGTCCTAGACTCATCTCAAACACCATCAATCCGTAACTCCACAACTCATTACCTTAAACATCATTACAATACTTCGCCATCTCACTCGACTAATCCATCCTCAATACTCCAAAAACTTAAGTCTTTGTCTTTTAACCATTTTACCAGAAAATATCTAGTTAAACCTACTTATAGTATTCTCTATGTTGCAAAGCCTAAAAACAAGTTAAGACATCCCAGATAAGCGTTACGGAAGTTTACAAGCTTGACGAGAAGGTAAAACAATTAAAAACAAGGTTTTCTTTGAAAAACAGGGCAGTGTGCGTACGCGTAAAGGTGTGCATATGCACAGAAGGTAAAATTTTCCATTTTGTGTTCATGCATGGATACGTGCGAACGCCTTCAACAAAATGCACTTTTCAGCTTGTGCCTACACATAATGTTGTGCGTACGCACAACTTGCAAATTTCACCAGGTATGCGTGCGCACCAAAGTGTGTGAACGCTCACAACAGTAGGCATATCCCTGTGTGTGCATGCATATCAGAATGTGTGTACACACATTTTTTGAAAATCATAGGGTGTGCATACGCACAAAGGTGTGTGTATGTAACACCCTAATTACCCTAAGCCTTACCTCTAGGCGTAAAGTAAAGGTTAATCAAAGGTTACAACAATTCTAAGGCTTATATATATATATATATATATATATATATATATATATATATATATATATATATATATATATATATATATATTCTAGAAGCCCAATGAAGGATTAAGCTCAAAAATAGAATTACAAAAGCGTGAAACATTCACACGAAGCTAACGCACAAGATACAAGGTATAGATGCAAAAGAATAGAACATATATAGATATAATAGTAATATGATCATAGGGAACTAGCTGCGGCTTGCGGAGTTTAAGCCGACTAGTTTATACAGACATACAGAGTTTTGGAGTTAAAACAGCTTATACAACTTATCTCTCAAGTAAGCCTCTAAGGCCATAAAGGTAAATATACAAAGAGATGTGAGAGTAACTATAACAAAGTAAAATAGAAATAAACCAAGGAGGAACCATACTCCGCTCTGTCACCATATCCGTAATCTCACCGAAGTGGATTTGTTACCTGCATCTGAAAACAACAACATATGGTATGAGAACCGGAGGTTCTCAGTATGGTAATAGTGCCCAATAATGTAAGATGTAAGGCTTCGGGAACGCCGAAGGCAATCCTAGAACTTCACATCGAACAGATATTCAAGCTTAACATCAATAAATAAATAAATTAAACCATAAACCATAAGCAGGGTTATCTAAACTTAGGGGGGTTTCTAACGAAAACTAATCACCGCTGTCCCACAGCCTTCACCAACCTACCCTACGTGTGATTCCATCGCCACCGCCTACCTAACCTCCTCAGCACCAGACAAACACAGATAATGCAAGCAAGGAAAATGCAGGTAGTATTCATATATATAACAAGTAATTCAAGAAGCAAGTAGGCATGTTATACAATTAGGCAAACTCAAGTAATCAAAGCAAGCAAGCATATAGAAGATGCATATGATGAATATCTGTCCTATTGGCTGTGATAGCACATGTCAGTTATAGTGCCAAACCCGACAGAAAATCCGGTTGACAACTCCCAGATTAGTCTCTCTATTGCGCATAAGGAGGAATAATTCCGAAGGATGAGTGCCCTACCACCTTCTCCTTTCAGAGGGAAACATTCCGAGGGAGCGTGCCCTACTACCTTCCTCTTTTCCGAGGGAGAATGCCCTACCACCTTCCTCTGGTTGCGAAAAATATGAGTGAAAAGCCCTGCTTCAACTCTCACATCCGAACGTAGACGGGAGACTACCACAGCCCCTACGACGGAGAACAATGCATATCGTAATCACATATTCAAATCTCACAGGTCACTCCTCATAGCACACTTCCACTCATACTCATTCCATCAACCATAATCATTCATTTCCAAGTTTTCACTCATCACAACCATCATCAATTCATAACTTTCCATTCTTAACTCACTAGTTCCTCATTTTCTCACTTCCAGTACCATTCTTCTTTCTCACTCCACCAAACCCATCCTCAGTACACCAGAAACCTAAACCTCCATTTGCTAACTTTTTAAAGTAAAACCCAAATTAAATCTCCTAGGACCTTTCCCATATTCTGATACCCGAAAATAAGCCAAAGAGTCTTAAAGAGGTGTCACAGAAGTATACAAACTTGTTGGGAAGGTGAAGTGGTTTAAAAATAAAGTTTAAGTTATAAAACAGGGCATGTGCGTATACACAGGGGTGTGCGTGCGCACGCCCAAAGAGATTTTCAAAACGTGTGCGTACTATAGGGGTGTGCGTACGCACAGGTACCAAATTTTGTAATTATGTTCACTCGCACAAGGCGTGCTAGCGCCCCCAACAGACTGACCTTCCCAACGTGTGTGTGCGTATAGGGCTATGCGTGCGCACAGGTTGTAAGACTCCATTAGTTATGTGCACGCATAGGTCGTGCTAGCGCTCTCACCAGCAAGCCTTTCCCCGCTTGTGTGTACGCACAATGTTGTGTGTGTGCACAGGTTTAAAAATTTACGGGGTTGTGCGTGCGCACATACCGAAAATCACAAAATTTTATAACTCTACAGAATTTCAGATTTTGACACCAAACTTTGAATGATCATAACTTCCTCTACAAAAATCTAAATTTTACAAACTTTATATCAATTTGAAGATTTTTCAATGAACTTTAATTTAAATCAAATTCCAACAAATTTCAAAAACCGAGGCTCAAGTTATGATCCGTCAAAGTTTACCAAAAATCAGTTTTTACCAAAATCCACCAATGGCTCAATTCCTTGCAATGCATAACCAAAACCAAAACAAACCATTCCAAACTCCAAATTACATCATAACTTACCCTTTTTGTCACATTCCACCATTCAAACCAAGGTTTCCTTCACATTTCATTATTCTCAACCACCAACACATTCATCAATCATAAATCTATCAATATCAATCATCATAACCAATCTCATTTCATCTCAATCTATATATTTCACACCTAAAATTACTCAAACATTATACCATATATTACTACCAATCCATAATTTCCAATCCAATCATGTATCTACACTCATAATCATCACCAACCCTCAATAACCTCAACCATCAAAACAAAATCCCATCAATAACAATAATTCACACATTTATCATCAACCTTCATAATCATTAAATACCAATAATCACCAAAAACATATATCATCACACATCATAATCATCATTTAACCTCTTATCTCAACACAACGTCAGTAATCCATCATCATGCTACATATACTCAAAGTCATCATACATCACATTCATCAACATCCAATTCCAATCCTATCCTATGGTCCACTAGCCTAAGCATCCAGAAATATTACATATTACGTAAAGAAAACCGAAAGCATACCTTAGCCGATTCCCAAAACGCACCAAACATCAAAACGAAGCCACCAAGCTCGATCCAAAGCCTCAATCCAACTCCAACAAACACAAAAACTTAATCTAACATCATATATATATATATCAAAATCAAAACCTAAGATACACAAAATAACTAAACACAAGGATTTAGTGAAACCTTACCTTATCCAACGAGATTAGGGATAAAATCCAATAATTATTCGCTATTAGAGATCACCTAAATAAGCAAAACTACAAAATCTACTCAAAACTATAACTCCAAAAATGCAAAATTCTAGGGCTGAAAGCTGGAGATTGAGATGCAATTTCTTACCAGGTTTTCTTAGATAGAAACGTAGAGCTTGATAAGAGCTTCGCGTGGCTGCAAACGGCTCATCAATCAAAGCTCCGAATCAAAAGTTATGAAGCTTTGAAGAAGGAGGTGAATAGTAACCAACTGGTGCATGAAATTACAATCACACTTTTGCAACTCCGCACAACTAACCAGCAAGTGCACTGGGTCGTTCAAGTAATACCTTACGAGAGTAAGGGTCGATCCCACGGAGATTGTTGACTTGAAGCAAGCTATAGTTATCTTGTAACTCTTAGTCAGGATATCAATAATTCTCAGATTTAATTGTAAAGAGTAAAAGAACATGAAATAAATACTTGTTATGCAGTAATGTAGAACAGGTTGAGGTTTTGGAGATGCTCTGTCATCTGAATCTCTGCTTTCCTACTGTCTTCTTCTTCATGCACGCAAGGCTCCTTCCATGGCAAGTTGTATGTTGGTGGATCACCGTTGTCAATGGCTACCATCTGTCCTCTCAGTGAAAATAGTCCAAATGCGCTGTCACCGCACGGCTAATCATCTGTCGGTTCTCACTCATGCTGGAATAGGATCCATTGATCCTTTTGCGTCTGTCTCTACGCCCAGCACTTGCAAGTTTGAAGCTCGTCACAGTCATCCCTTCCCAGATCCTACTCGGAATACCACAGACAAGGTTTAGACTTTCCGGATCTCAAGAATGGCTGCCAATAATTCTAGCTTATACCACGAAGACTTTGATCTGAATCAGGAGGCTAAGAGATAAGCACTCAGTCTAAATAGAATGGAGGTGGTTGTCAGGCACGCGTTCATAGGTTGAGAATGGTGATGAGTGTCACAGATCATCACATTCATCAAGTTAAAGTGCGAGTGAATATCTTAGAATAGAAACAAGCGTGATTAGATAGAAAATAGTAGTAATTGCATTAATTCATCAAAACACAGCAGAGCTCCTCACCCCCAACCATGGGGTTTAGAGACTCATGCCATAGAAGAAACAATATGAAATGTGTAGAGTGTCATGAGGTACAAGATGAATCACTAAAAGTAGTTTTTATAATAAACTAGTGACCTAGGGTTACAGAAAATGAGTAAGCTAGAACAGTTAGTGTAAAAATCCACTTTCGGGGCCCACTTGGTGTGTGCTTGGACTGAGCATTGAAGCTTTCACATGTAGAGACCTTTCTTTGAGTTAAACACCAGCTTTCGTGCCAGTTTGGGCGTTTAACTCTAGCTTTCATGCCAGTTCTGGCATTTTGACGCCAGAATTTCTATGCTGACTTAGAATGCCGGTTTGGGCCATCACATCTCAAGAAAAGTATGGACTATTATATATTGCTGGAAAGCCCAGAATGTCTAATTTCCAACGCAATTGAGAGCGCGCCAATTAGACTTCTGTAGCTCTAGAAAATCCACTTCGATTGCAGGCAGGTCAGAATCCAACAGCATCTACAGTCCTTTTTCAGCCTCTGAATCAGATTTTTGCTCAGGTCCCTCAATTTCAGCCAGAAAATACCTGAAATCACAGAAAAATACACAAACTCATAGTAAAGTCCAGAAATGTGATTTTTGAATAGAAACTAATAAAAACATAATAAAAACTAACTAAAATATACTAAAAACAATGCCAGAAAGCGTATAAATTATCCGCTCATCACAACACCAAACTTAAATTGTTGCTTGTCCCCAAGCAACTGAAAATAAAATAGGATAAAAAGAAGAAAATATACTATAAATTCCAAATTATCAATGAAACTTAGCTCCAATTAGATGAGCGGGACTAGTAGCTTTTTGCCTCTGAACAGTTTTGGCATCTCACTTTATCCCTTGAAGTTTAGAATGATTGGCATCTCTAGGAACTCAGAATTTAGATAGTGTTATTGATTCTCCTAGTTCAGTATTGTCGATTCTTGAACACAGTTACTTTATGAGTCTTGGCCGTGACCCTAAGCATTTTATTTTCCAATATTACCACCGGATACATAAATGCCACAGACACATAACTGGGTGAACCTTTTCAGATTGTGACTCAGCTTTGCTAAAGTCCCCAATTAGAGGTGTCCAGAGCTCCTAAGCACACTCTTTTTCCTTTGGACCACGACTTTAACTGCTCAGTCTCAAGTTTTTACTTGACACCTTCACGCCACAAGCACATGGTTAGGGACAGCTTGGTTTAGCCGCTTAGGCCAGGATTTTATTCCTGTGGGCCCTCCTATCCATTGATGCTCAAAGCCTTGGATCCTTTTTATTACCCTTACCTTTTGGTTTAAAGGGTTATTGGCTTTTTCTTTTTCTTTCTTTTTTTTTCGCCAAATATGTTTTTTTTTTCACTGCTTTTTCTTGCTTCAAGAATCAATTTTTTATGATTTTTCAGATTATCAATAACATTTCTCTTTTTCATTATTCTTTCAAGAGCCAACAAATTTAACACTCATAAACAACAAATTCAAAAGACATATGCACTGTTCAAGCATTCATTCAGAAAATAAAAAGTATTGTCACCACATCAAAATAATTAAACTAATTTCAATGATGAATTTGAAATCATGTACTTCTTGTTCTTTTGTGATTTAAAACATTTTTCCTTTAAGAAAGGTGATGGATTCATAGGACATTCATAGCTTTAAGACATAAACTTTAAATTTTTTTTATTAATTATGGAAAAAAATAAGACTAAAAAATAAATATAAGAGCAGACCAATAATAGTAGAAGACAGAAATTAAAAACAGAAAAATAAATGACTCTTAAAAAAAAGATTCCTAATAATAAAGGTTATCACAGAGTTAGAACTCAACAACCTTGATTTTGAGAAGTGGATGCTCCTTCAATCTGTGGGGTGTTTGATCCTTCAATGGAGAGCTTCTGGCGCTTCAGCTCCTGTAGCTCACACCTCTGCTTCTCCTATTCCTTAAGCAGCTTACAGAGCATGCAGTTTTGATTCTGCTGTTCTTCCTTAAGTTGATCCATAGCTTCTTGCAGCTTGGCGACAGATGCTTCTAGGCGGGTCCAGTAGTCAATTTCAGGGATTTCTGGGAGGAACTCCTGCACCCTCCTTTTGATGGAGTTGTCTTGCATTTGTTGTCCTTCCATTGACTTCTTGGTGATTGGGTGTTCGATTGGGATGAATTCATCTACTCCCATCCTCACCCTAGCATCTTTACATAGCAGAGAAATTAAGCTTGGGTATGCCAGTTTGGCTTCAGTGGAGTTCTTGTTTGTAATTGTGTAAATCTCACAAGAAATCAGATGATGAATCTCCACTTTGTTTCCCAGCATAATACAATGAATCATCATTGCTCTTTTGACAGTGACCTCAGAACGGTTGCTAGTGGGCAGTATGGAACGCCCAATGAAGTCCAACCAGCCTCTTGCGACTGGTTTGAGATCTCCTCTCTTGAGTTGGTTTGGGACACCTTTTGAATTAGTTATCCACTTAGTTCCAGGGAGGCATATGTCCTCTAGAACTCGGTTCAACCCCTTATTCTCTCTCACCATTCTCCTATTAAAGGATTCTGGATCATCTTGTAGTTGAGGCAGTTTGAAGACCTCTCTTATTTTGTCCAGATGGAAGTAAATAATCCTCCCTCTGACCATGGTTCGGTAGGTATGAAAGGCGGTTCCAGTTATTCTCTGCTTATCTGTCAGCCACAGATTTAAATAGAATTTCTGAACCATGTTTCTTCCAACCCTTGATTCAGGATTAGCTAGAATTTCCCATCCTCTATTTTGAATTTGCTCTTGGATCTCCGGATATTTGTCTTCTTTCAAATCGAATTTAACTTCTGGGATCACTGATCTTAGACCCATTATTTTATGGTAATGGTCTGCATGTTCTTTGGTGAAGAGCCTCTCTTGATTCCAAAGACTCTTTAGAGTATTCTCTTTCTTACCTCTTGAATTGGTTTGTTTTCCCTTAGGATCCATGATCTTGATGAGTCTTAGCTCGGTGATCACAGAAAAACACATCAAACTTAGAGATTTGCTTGCCCTCAAGCAAAAGAAAGGAAAGGGGAGAGAGAGAGGAGGAGAGGCAAATTCGAATGGTGGAGAGATGGGAATGGCCGAATGTATATTTATAAATGGAGGGGAGGGATTTCGAAAATTTTGAAAAAGATAAGACATAAAGATATGATTGGTGGAAGAAAATAGAGTCATGATATGAAAAAGATGAGATTTTTAAATGGAAAAGATATAAAGAGGTTAAATCTGAAAATTTGTTTATGCATCTAAGAATTAAGAGATGATATGATGAGTTGGAAAAGATTTGGAAAGAAATTGAAAAGATACTTGAGTTTTTGAAGAAGATTTGGGAAGGATTTGAAAGAAATTTGAAAAGAGATTTAGAAAATTGTTGAATTTTTGAAAATTGAGGGTGAATGATGAAAGTTTGAAACATGTTTATGCAGAAAATTATGAGTCAAAACATGAAAATTTGAAAAATTTTGAAGTGGAAAACAAAATCCTCCCCCCCTGTCTTTTTGGCGTTAAACGCCCAGAATGGTATCCATTCTGGCATTTAACGCCCATATGTTGGCCATTGTGGGAGTTTAACGCCTAGCCAGGTACCCTGGCTGGCGTTAAACGCCAGAAATCTTTTGTTACTGGGCATTTTTCTGAACGCCCAGGATGCTGTAATTCTAGCGTTAAACGCCCAGAATGGTACCCATTCTGGCGTTTAACACCCAAAATGCCCCTTACTGGCATTTTCTTCCCGGTGAGCCCCTTTTCTCTACTTTTTGCGCTGGATCTTTCTGTAACTCTGTGAATTCCTACAATTTTGATGATTAATCTTGAAGAAAATTTATATCAAACTTCTACAAGTATTAATTTAAACAAATAACTTGCTAATGGCTGGGTTGCCTCCCAGCAAGCGCTTCTTTATTGTCTTTAGTTGGACCTTGATTGAGCTTTATTCAAGCCTCAGTTTTGAGCATTCTTGCTCAAAATTGCTTTCAAGATAATGTTTGATTCTCTGTCCATTAACAATGAACTTTTTGTCAGAGTCAGAATCCTGAAGCTCAACATATCCATATGGTGATACACTTGTAATCACATATGGTCCCCTCCACTGGGATTTCAATTTCCCAGGGAATAGTCTGAGCCTAGAGTTAAATAGCAGAACCTTCTGTCCGGGTTCAAAGACTCTAGATGACAGTTTCTTGTCATGCCACTTTTTTGCTTTCTCCTTATAAATTTTCGCATTTTCAAAAGCATTGAGTCTGAATTCCTCTAGCTCATTCAGCTGGAGCAATCTTTTCTCTCCAGCTAACTTAGCGTCCAAGTTTAGGAATCTGGTTGCCCAGTAGGCCTTATGTTCCAGTTTCACGGGCAGATGACAGGCATTGCCATACACAAGCTGGTATAGAGAGATTCCTATAGGAGTTTTGAATGCTGTTCTGTATGCCCACAGAGCATCATCCAAGCTTTTTGCCCAATCCTTTCTACGGGGAATTACAGTCCGTTCCAGGATTCTTTTTAGTTCTCTATTAGAGACTTCAGCCTGCCCATTTGTCTGTGGATGATATGGAGTTGCTACTTTGTGGCTAATTCCATATCGGACCATAGCAGAGTAAAGCTGTTTATTGCAAAAATGAATGCCCCTGTCACTGATTAGTACTCTGGGGATGCCAAATCTGCTGAAGATATGTTTCTGGAGGAATTTCAGTATGGTCTTAGTATCATTAGTGGGTGTGACAATTGCTTCTACCCATTTAGATACATAGTCTACTGCCACCAGAATGTAAGTGTTTGAGTATGATGGTGGGAAGGGACCCATGAAGTCAATACCCCATACATCAAACAACTCAATCTCTAAGATCCCTTGTTGAGGCATGGCATAACCATGAGGCAAGTTGCCAGCTCTTTGGCAACTGTCATAGTTACGCACAAACTCTCGGGCATCTCTATAGAGAGTAGGCCAGTAGAAGCCACATTGGAGGACCTTAGTGGCTGTTCGCTCACCTCCGAAATGTCCTCCATACTGTGATCCATGGCAGTGCCATAGGATCTTCTATGCCTCTTCTCTGGGTACGCATCTGCGGATCATTCCGTTTGCACATCTCTTAAAAAGATATGGTTCATCCCATCTTTGCATCTGAAATTAGTTTTTTCATCTGCACCCTGCTGTACTCTTTGGGTATGAACCTCACAGCTTTATAATTCGCAATGTCTACAAACCATGGTGCTTCCTGAATGGCGAAGAGTTGCTCATCCGAAAAGGTTTCAGAGATCTCAGTAGGAGGGAGGGACGCTCCTGCTACTGGTTCTATCCGAGACAGGTGATCAGCTACCTGGTTCTCTGTCCCTTTTCTGTCTCTTATTTCTATATCAAACTCTTGCAGAAGCAACACCTATCTTATGAGCCTGGGTTTTGAATCCTGCTTTGTGAGTAGGTATTTAAGAGCAGCATGGTCAGTATACACAATCACTTTTGAACCTACTAAATAGGATCTAAACTTGTCAATGGCATAAACCACTGCAAGTAACTCTTTTTCTGTGGTTGTGTAATTCTTCTGTGCATTATTTAAAACACGGCTAGCATAGTAAATAACGTGCAGAAGCTTGTTATGCCTCTGTCCCAACACTGCACCAATGGCATGATCACTGGCATCACACATTAGTTCGAATGGTAATGTCCAGTCTGGTGCAGAGATGACTGGTGCTATGACCAGCTTAGCTTTCAGGGTTTCAAATGCCTGCAAACACTCTGTGTCAAAGACAAATGGTGTATCAGCAGCTAGCAGATTGCTTAGAGATTTTGCAATTTTTGAAAAATCCTTTATAAACCTCCTATAGAATCCTGCATGCCCTAGAAAGCTTCTGATTGCTTTAACATTAGCAGGTGGTGGTAATTTTTCAATTACCTCCACTTTAGCTTGATCCACCTCTATTCCCTTGTTTGAAATTTTATGCCCAAGGACAATTCCTTTAGTAACCATAAAGTGACATTTTTCCCAGTTTAAAACTAGGTTGGTCTCTTGGCATCTTTTCAGAACAAGTGCTAAATGGTCAAGGCAAGAGCTGAATGAGTCTCCAAATACTGAAAAGTCAACCATGAAGACTTCCAAAAATTTCTCTACCATATCAGAGAAGATAGAGAACATGCACCTCTGAAAGGTTGCAGGTGCATTGCACAGACCAAAAGGCATCCTTCTGTAGGCAAATACTCCCGAAGGACATGTGAATGATGTTTTCTCTTGGTCCTGAGGATCTACTGCAATTTGGTTGTAACCTGAATAGCCATCCAGAAAGCAGTAATAGTCATGACCTGCTAGTCTCTCTAGCATCTGGTCTATGAATGGTAAAGGAAAATGATCCTTTCGGGTGGCTGTATTGAGCCTTCTGTAGTCGATACACATATGCCACCCTGTAACTGTTCTTGTAGGAACCAGTTTATTCTTTTCATTATGAACCACTGTCATGCCTCCCTTTTTGGGTACAACTTGGATAGGGCTTATCCAGGGGCTATCAGAAATAGGATAAATAATCTCAGCCTCTAGTAACTTAGTGACCTCTTTTTGCACCACTTCCTTCATGGATGGATTTAGTCGCCTCTGTGGTTGAACCACTGGCTTAGCATCATCCTCCAATAGGATCTTGTGCATGCATCTTGCTAGGCTAATGCCCTTAAGATTACTTATGGACCACCCAAGAGCTGTCTTGTGTGTCCTTAGCACTTGAATTAGTGCTTTCTCTTCCTGTGGATTTAAAGCAAAGCTTATTATCACTGGAAAAGTGTCACCCTCTCCCAGAAATGCATATTTTAGGGATGGTGGTAATGGTTTGAGCTCGGGTTTAGGAGGTTTCTCCTCTTCCTGGGGAATTTTCAGAGGTTCTTTTATTTCCTCTGATTCCTCCAGATTAGGCTATTCATCTTTAAAGATGTCCTCTAGCTCTGATTCGAGACTTTCAATCATATTGATCTCTTCCACCAAAGAGTCAATAATATCAGCGCTCATAAAGTCATTTGATGTGTCTGGATGCTGCATAGCTTTGACAGCATTTAACTTGAACTCATCCTCATTGACTCTCAGGGTCACTTCTCCATTTTGTACATCAATAAGAGTTTGTCCAGTTGCTAGGAAAGGTCTTCCTAGAATGAGAGTTGCACTCTTGTGCTCCTCCATTTCCAGCACTACAAAGTCAGTGGGTAAGACAAATGGCCCATCCTTGACAATCATGTCCTCATTATGCCTGATGGATATTTAATGGAGCCATCAGCAAGTTGAAGACATATCCGGGTTGGTTTGACTTCTTCAGTCAACCCAAGCTTTCTAATAGTGGATGCAGGTATTAGGTTGATACTTGCTCCAAGGTCACATAGAGATGTCTTGGTACAAGCACCCTCTAATGTGCATGGTATCATAAAGCTTCCTGGATCTTGAAGCTTCTCTGGTAAGCTTTTCATAATGACTGCACTGCATTCTTCAGTGAGAAACACCTTTTCAGTTTCTCTCTAATCCTTCTTATGACTTAAGATCTCTTTCATGAACTTAGTATAAGAGGGTATTTGCTCAAGTGCCTCTGCAAATGGGATCTTTATCTCAAGAGTCCTGAGATAGTCTGTAAAGCGGGCAAATTGTTTATCCTGCTCCGCTTGGCAGAGTTTCTGAGGATAAGGCATCTTGGCTTTATATTCTTCAACCTTAGTTGCTGTAGGTTTTTTCCCTACAGAGGTGGTTGGAGAAGCCTTCTTAGAGGGGTTACTATCAGCACTTGCAGGTGTCTGATCCCTCATTGGTGTTTGAACGCCAGGATTGGGTGCTGGATGGGCGTTCAACGCCAGCTTCCCACCCTTTTCTGGCATTTGAATGCCAGAACTGGGCAAGGAATGGGCGTTCAATGCCAACTTTTCTCCCTTTTCTGGCGTTTGAACGCCAGAAGTGGGTATCCACTGGGCTTTTGACGCCAATCTTTCACCCTTTTCTGGTGTTTGAACGCCAGAATTATTCCTCTCTGGGCTCTTGCTGTCCTCAGAGGGATTTTGGGCAGTGGTTTGGTCATCTTCTGTCAGTTGTTCCTTTCTTGGCTTTTTGCTACTTTGAGCTGAATTATTCAATGTCTTCCCGTTCCTTAGTTGGACAGCTTGGCATTCTTCTATTATCTGTTTAGATAGCTGCTGTCTTATCTGATTCAATATTGCTTCCATATTCTTGTTAGCATTTTTAGTGTCTTGGAGCATCTCTTTAAATTCTGCTAATTGTTTTGTCATAAGGAGTAATTGCTGATTAAGTTCAACAATCTGTTCTTGAGGATTAGGATCAGTAGTTACTGTCCTAGCCTCTTCTTTTATAAAGAACTCACTGCTTGAGTACAGATGTTGATTTCTAGCAACCGTGTCAATGAGTTCTTGAGCTTCTTCAATCGTCTTTCTCATGTGTATGGATCCACCAGCTGAGTAGTCTAGAGACATTTGAGCTCTTTCTGTAAGCCCATAGTAGAAGATGTCTAACTGTACCCACTCTGAAAACATTTCAGAGGAGCATTTCCTTAGCATCCCTCTGTACCTCTCTCAGGCATTATAAAGGGATTCATGATCCTCTTTTTTAAAGCCTTGGATGTCCAGCCTCAGCTGTGTCATCCTTTTTGGAGGGTAAAATTGATTCAAGAATCTGTCTGATAGTTGTCTCCATGTTTTATGCTTGTTGTGGGTTGGTTATTTAACCACCTTTTAGCTTGATCTTTTACAGCAAATGAAAATAGTAATAATCTGTAGACATTTTGATCCACTTCTTTATCACGTACTGTGTCAGCAATTTGTAGGAACTGTGCCAGAAACTCAGTAGGTTCTTCCTGTGGAAGACCAAAATATTGGCAATTTTGCTGCACCATGATAATGAGCTGAGGATTTAGCTCAAAACTGCTTGCTTTGATGGGAGGTATACAGATGCTACTCCCATATGCAACTGTAATGGGATTAGCATATGACCCCAGAGTCCTTCTGGACTATTCATTTCCACTTATGTCCATGATGGAGAAAAGGGAATTGATATGGATTGTAATTAAATTATATTTTTAACTTTTTTATTTTATTTAATTAAAAATAGTCGAATAAAATAAAACAAAATAAATGGAAGATAAAATAAAAGTTTAAAAAATTTGAAGAAAATGAAATAAAAGCAAATCGATAACTAAATTAATTAATTAATTAATTAAGAAGATTTTGGAATTAGCAATCAGAAAGATATGATTGAAAATTATTTTGAAAAAAATATGATTGAGAAGATATGATTGCAATTTATATATAAAAAAAGATATGATTGAAGAAATTAAAAAGATTTGATTTTTGAAAAAGATTTGAAAAGATCAATTTTTGAAATTAGAATTTTGACTTGACTAAAAAAAAGATATGATTTTGAAAATCTTTGACTAATTTAATGCAAAAATTCGAAATTTATGAGTAAAATAAGGAAAAGATATTTTTTTAATTTTTGAATTTTAATGAGGAAAGAGAAAAACAACAAAATGATACTAAACTTAGAAATTTTAGATCAAAACAAAGAGAACAAACAAGAAAACTTTGGGTGTCAAGATGAACACCAAGAACATATTTTTGAAAAATTTTTAAGTAAATAAGCACAAAGGACACCAAACTTAAAATTTTTAGAAAATCAAACACAAATTTTTTAAAATTTAAAGGAAAACACAAAGAAGACACCAAACTTAGAATTTTTTTAAAGATCAAGAAAGAACTAAGAACATGCAAATTTGAAAAATGAAAAGAAAATAAAAGCATGCAATTGACACCAAACTTAAAATATGAAACTAACTCAAATAAAAGACTCAAATTTAGTGACTCTAAACCAACAAAAATAAATTATTCCTAATCTAAGCAACAAAATAAACCGTCAGTTGTCCAAACTCGAACAATCCACGGCAACGGCGCCAAAAACTTGGTGCACGAAATTACAATCACACTTTTGCAACTCCGCACAACTAACCAGCAAGTGCACTGGGTCGTCCAAGTAATACCTTACGTGAGTAAGGGTCGATCCCACAGAGATTGTTGGCTTGAAGCAAGCTATGGTTATCTTGTAACTCTTAGTCAGGATATCAATAATTCTCAGATTTAATTGTAAAGAGTAAAAGAACATGAAATAAATACTTGTTATGCAGTAATGGAGAACAGGTTGAGGTTTTGGAGATGCTCTGTCATCTGAATCTCTGCTTTCCTACTGTCTTCTTCTTCATGCACGCAAGGCTCCTTCCATGTCCAGCTGTATGTTGGTGGATCACCGTTGTCAATGGCTACCATCCGTCCTCTCAGTGAAAATGGTCCAAATGCGCTGTCACCGCATGGCTAATCATCTGTCGGTTCTCACTCATGCTGGAATAGGATCCATTGATCCTTTTGTGTCTGTCACTACGCCCAGCACTTGCAAGTTTGAAGCACGTCACAGTCATCCCTTCTCAGATCCTACTCAGAATACCACAGATAAGGTTTAGACTTTTCGGATCTCAAGAATGGCTGCAAATAATTCTAGCTTATACCACGAAGACTCTGATCTGAATCAGGAGGCTAAGAGATAAGTACTCAGTCTAAGGTAGAACGGAGGTGGTTGTCAAGCACGTGTTCATAGGTTGAGAATGGTGATGAGTGTCACGGATCATCACATTCATCAAGTTGAAGTGTGAGTGAATATCTTAGAATAGAAACAAGCGTGATTGGATGGAAAACAGTAGTAATTGCATTAATTCATCAAAACACAGCAGAGCTCCTCACCCCCAACCATGGGGTTTAGAGACTCATGCCGTAGAAGATACAATATGAAACATGTAGAGTGTCATGAGGTACAAGATGAATCACTAAAAGTAGTTTTTATAATAAACTAGTGACCTAGGGTTACAGAAAATGAGTAAGCTAGAACAGTTAGTGTAAAAATCCACTTTCGGGGCCCATTTGGTGTGTGCTTGGACTGAGCATTGAAGCTTTCACGTGTAGAGACCTTTCTTTGAGTTAAACACCAGCTTTTGTGCCAGTTTGGGCGTTTAACTCTAGCTTTCATGCCAGTTCTGGCGTTTTGACGCCAGAATTTCTATGCTGACTTGGAATGCCGGTTTGGGCCATCAAATCTCGGGAAAAGTATGAACTATTATATATTACTGGAAAGCCCAGAATGTCTAATTTCCAACGCAATTGAGAGCGCACCAATTGGACTTCTGTAGCTCCGGAAAATCCACTTCAAGTGCAGGGAGGTCAGAATCCAACAGCATCTACAGTCCTTTTTCAGCCTCTGAATCAGATTTTTGCTCAGGTCCCTCAATTTCAGCCAAAAAATACCTGAAATCACAGAAAAATACACAAACTCATAGTAAAGTCCAAAAATGTGATTTTTGAATAAAAACTAATAAAAACATAATAAAAACTAACTAAAATATACTAAAAACATACTAAAAACAATGCCAAAAAGCGTATAAATTATCCGCTCATCACCAACCCTCACCTCTCCTCTCTTCTAAAGCCCCTCTATCTTTTTGGGAAGGAAAATGAGCTGAAAAGCTCATTTAATGAGCTTATATATGTTGGGCCTTGGGCTCGGTTTGGGCCCGGTCCAACCCGTTAGCGTTTTTAGCTCGTTTGGCCCACTTTGGGCCAAAACCTTTAAGATTAGTGCCCGGTTTTCAATTCTAAATTATTTTTATCCTTTCAAAACAATAAATCAATCTTCAAAATTCTTATTTTTCAAAATACGCGGTACTGGACAGACTAGAGCCGGTACTACCAGCTTAGGCGCTAGTACGCATTTTTACAAAAACTTTTCGAAGAAGGTACATTTTTCAACTCAGAAAAATTTACTAAAATCAAATCTCATATTTATATTTTCAAATTAAAACTTCTAAATTTTGAATCTATTCTGGGCACTTAAAAATTATTATTTTATTAAAACAGTTTTGTCGGTTCTTACCAAGGTTCGGAAAACCGGACCGGTCATCAAACCGCAGTAGCTACTGATTCACTGGTTTATTGGTCCAACCGGTCTAACCAGTGATTCAACCGGAAAATCGTTTTAAAATAAAATAATAAATAAATTATAAATAAACATCCTAAAATATAATTATAGTATAATATAAATATTAAAATAGTTTTCAAATTTAAAAAAATACATTAAATGTCATCAATCAAATTCATATAATCTTATCAATATACAAACTCAAGTTAAATAGTATAAAGAAATATCAAATATTAAATGTCAACATAAAGATTTATCAATCATCAAAACCTCAAGATGTTCTTGTGAGTTTCTTTTTTTTTTTTTTGGATAATTATTTAAACATATTATGTAATTATGATTTTGATATCAACTATTGTGCTAAAAAAAACCTTCAAGTAACAAGGATATATTGATGGTGGTGGTGTCTTCTGAGGCATCAATGTCTCCTCATCTAGCCCCTCCAATTTCTTCAGCTAAAGCCATAACAAAAGGAATGGTACAAGAAAATGAGGTAGTTAATGGATCATCAAATGAGAAGCTTTTTGTTATTGCAAAGTGAAGATGAACATGCCAATGCACAAGTTTGAATATAGCAACTTAACAGAACTTAATAGAGCCAGAAAGAAAAAAGAAGCAGCAACAAAAGTTAAATACCAGCAACAAATAATTACTCTAAACCCTGAAATCGATAACTATTTCAACAAAAATTCAGAAACATCATACTTAAAAATTAAAAAACGGCAACAACAGCATAACAAATCCATTTTAATCAACAATTTCAACAACACAAAATCAATGATTTAATTAATTTCAGATTCAGAAATCATAAATCAGAGTATTAGACATTCAAAACACTGAAACTGACTCAACAGTGATGACACTAAATTAAACAGAGCATTAGCAAGGAAGAAGAAGAAGAACATTAGCAACATTATTTGAACAAAAAATTCAGAAATTAAAAGTAAGAAGAAGAACCGAGCATTCAAAAACTAAATAGAGCCATCAGTAACCAGAGCAAAATTAAAAGGACCATCAGAGTAACAAAACTTCAAACATTCACAGCAAACTTCACACCATCAGAGTAACAGATCCAGAACCAAACTTTCATAGTAACAAAACTTCAAACATTCACAGCAATTAGAAAACAGAGTAACAAAACATTCAGAACCAAACTTCAAGGACCATCAACAACAGCAACAGATCCAGAACCAACCTTCAAACATTCAGAACAGATATGAAAAACAGATATGAAATTAACAAGACCATATCTAAATTCTGCCTACAGCATTCAACAATATTGCAAAATAGAGTAAGTTTTCAGCATTAACAAGATAGCAAAACACTAAAACAGAGTAATAATTACAGAACAGAGTAAGTTTCCAGCATATTAGGTGTTCTAGACCAAAACAAAGTAACAGTTACAAAACAGCAAAACACTAAAACAGCAATATTAGGTGTTTTGGATACAAATCACATAACAAAGTCAGTTTCCAACATTAGCAACCAATCCAAACATACATACAAGGAAGACCATACATACAAGGAATTGAAGAACAAAGAACAAATTTCCACAGTAATAAGAACCATACATACAAGGAAGACCGAAGAACAAAGAATGAAGACTGAATTCCGAAGAACGAAGACTGAAGATCAAAGAAGAAGAAGAACCAAACTTCAAGCCAAGACCCAAGAAGAATTGAAGAAATATGGAACAAAAAATGAAGAAGAAGCTCAGAGAAGATGAAGACGAGGAGCACTCACCTGGGTTCGAGAAGCAAACGAAGACGAAGAGGACTTGCCGAGCTACTGGTTTCCTGACACGGGGAAGAGGAAGAAGCGGCGGAGCTGAGGACCTGGGGACGGCGGCGGCACTGACTACCTCTAAACGGCGGTGACGATGGAGGGCTACGGTTCGGGGTTCCTAGGGCTAGGGTTCGGCGACGATGGAGTCATTGGAGTGAGCTGTGAGGTGAATCTGAATGAATGGGGAAAGGGGGGTTGGAAAACGAGTGGATCGGGTTTTTTTTTTAAAGTAAAAAACGGCGTCGTTTTAAGGGAACCGGCCGGTTACCGGTCCGGCCCAACCGGCCGGTTCTTGGCCAGTTTGACGGTTTCTGAACAGTTTTTTCCCAAGCGGTTATAGGAGGAGGACCGGACCGCTTGCATTGCCGGTTTTTGGTTGAACCGGTCCGACCGGTCTGATTTTCAGAACCTCGGTTCTTACAGTGTATGCACAAGTGAAAACATTACCCCTGTTCAGAGCACATGCACAACAGTGCGCGTGCGCACACAAACCAAAACTCATAATTTCTGCAACATCACAGAAATCAGATTTTTGACACCAACTTCCAATGAGCATATCTTTTTCTACAAAATTCTGATTTTCACGAAATCTATACCGTTTTAAAGCTCGTTGAATTATCTTTAATTTGATACAAAATTTAATTAATTTCAAAAATCGTAACTCAAGATATGACCCGTCAAAATTCACCAAAAACTAATTTTTTGCCAAAAGTTCACTATGTTCTTGAACCTTCAAAATTCACAACCAAACCAATTCAAAGCCTTTTCAATTTCGCCATAAAATACTACCAAATACTATACTTTACCTTTTCATTACAACACCATCAATTCAACATTTACCTCAATCAATTCATTCACCATAAATCCAATAATTCCACAATTTCTACATCCAAATCCCAATATCAACAACTTTAACATAATCTCACTACTCATAAGCATCACTTATCCAATCTCAACGTCAACAAATATCATAATTCATCATCATCCCACACAATCATCATTATTCCACCATAATCATTAAAATCATCATACATCACAATCATCAACAATCAATTTCAATCCTATCCTCTGGTCCACTAGCCTAAATGTCCATAAACATTACATATTACATAAAGGAAACCGAAACCATACCTTGACCGATCTTCAATATGCACAAAATACCAAAAGCTTAATTCCAACAAGATCAATAAGCCTCAAGCACCAACACCACTTCCAAAACTCACCAACTATCAAGCTATACACATATAACATACCAAGAATCAACACTTTGGCTAACCAAAATATCAAACCATAAGAGTTTGAAAAGACTTGCCTTATCCAACAATATTAAAGGTAAAACCCAACAATATTCCAATGCTAGATCACCCCTAAATAAACAAAATTACAAAATCTACTCAAAAACCATAACCAAAAACACAAAAATTCTAGGGCAGGAAATTGGAGCACGAGTTTAGAGTTTTTACCTACAAATCTTGATTAGAAATAACGGGCTCGATGAGAGCTTCGTGTGACCGCAAACGGCTCGTCAATCAGAGTTCCGTAACTCAAGTTATGGCTTGAGAAAGATGGAGGTGAATAGTGCCACCTAGGGGTGGCAACGGGGCGGGTAGGGGCGGGTTTTTGCTCTACCCGACCCCGCCCCGCCCTACAAAAAACCCGCATCAAACCTGCCCCGCCCTACCCGCGGGTTGTAAAATGTTAAATCCTAACCCGCCCCTGCGGGTACCCGCCCCGCCCCTACCCGCCCCTATAATTATTAAATCTAACAAATAAAATTAAATTTTAAAAATTATATAACCACCATTTACATATATAATATAAATTAAAATAAAAATTTATATGTGATATAATATTATTAATTATTTTACTTATTATTTTATATATGTTACATATATTATATATACCGGGGCGGGTAGGGGCGGGTTTAACCTAAACCCGGCCCCGCCCCGCCCCGCCCCATTAAAACCCGCCCCGAGCGGGTAGGGACGGGGTGGGTACCCGCGGGTTCGGGTTGTGTTGCCACCCCTAGTGCCACCCTCCCCTCTCTCTCAATCTGCGTTTTTCTCTCTCTCTTTGGTGCTGAAATGAGGATGCAAATCCTTGATAAAGGTCTTATATATGTTGGGTTTGGGCCCAACTTAGGTTCGGTCTAACTTGTTAGCGTTTTTGGTCCGTTTGGTCCAACTTTAAGCCAAAACCTTTAAAATTAGCGTTCGATTTTTTATTTTAAATTATTTTTTTGTCCTTTCAAAATAACAAATTAAATTTTTAAAATCTTATTTTACTAAAATGCGCAATATCAAACAGACTAAAGTCGATACTACTGACTTAAGCACCGGTACACATTTTTACAAAAATTTTTTACAAAAAATACTTTTTTCTATTAAAAAAAAATTTATTAAATTTAAATTTCACCTTTATTTTTTAAAGAACATTTTTATATTTTTATCCTATTTCAAACAATTAAATTATTATTTTTATTAAAACGATTTTACAAAAACAACTCCGATTCTTACATATACCATGAATGGAGGATTATTGCTCCTCAAAAGTCCTCCTTATTATTGCTAAACATTTGCCATTACAAGTTACCACGCTTCAAATTTCTCTAGCAAGCCAATCATATTCGGCGTCGTATCCTGTTAACATTCTACAAACGAATTATTTCGTCCTGGTTTCTTTCTTTCCTCACCCATTAATCTCGATAATTTTCTCTTATTGTTTCGTCCAAGTAATTTTTGTCAATATAATAATAATAAGTATATATATAAAAAGTAAACCACTTTAAAATTGGCCCTATCTTAATTTTCAATAACTATGTTATTACCAGCTTCAAATCAAAATAAACTAAACAAAAAATTTGCTAAAAAAACATTTAAAATTTAGAAAATTTAAATTGTCCACTTCCAAATTCCAAATGAAAAGATACAGAAATTAACTTAGTTAATTAACATTAGTCAATTTTAGAATTTAAATTTATAATTTAAAATTTAAAATTAACGATATCTTATTCATGATTTAGATTTAAGAAAAACAAAATAAATTTAAAAAAATTGACTGATGGAAAAAAAAAATAATTACCTAACATTACTCTTAAATAATTTCTAACAACAGTGGCAGGCATATTAAATTTTACCAAAAGCCAGCATGCTACTAAGGTGTGTACGGTGTACCACATCTTATGTTAGATGTCATAGGTGGTTGTTTTTTGTTAAGTTGTTGGTCACATAAACGTCACAAAAAATAGAGCGAAGCCAAGAAGAAGGATATGGATTATTGCATCACGTGTCTTAAGAGAAGTTGCAGCACTCTCAATGACTATCGGGAACTTACAAGTCCCTTTTGATGGATCACTTGTTACAATTTCCGCCAGTCCATCGAAATCGCATGCCTCAACGCTTTGATCCCTTGCTTGAAAGTATTGATTAAAAGCATAAGAAACATTGCCACGAATATCCAAATCGGCACAAGAACAACCATATCCTAAGCTTGTACAATCAGTATTTGCACATGCATACCCTAATGCCTCATAAACAGGACCACTGAAGTCTTTAACATCTTCGCTTAACACACACCATTGCTTCTCTAAGTATCTAACCCCTTTTGCTCCCACTGGCCATTTGTGATCTTCTCCTTTACCAGAAAAATCTACAGGGAACTTGGGCTTCCCATCGTATTCGAAAATTCCCCAATGACGCTCAAATTTCCCGGGTTCAATGTTCTTGAGATTCTCATCGAAAAGACCAAAGAGATACACATCCAAGACTCCAGGATGAAGAGGGCTTCCTTGTTGGTTTCCTAGTTTCTTAAGGAATCCATGGTAGAATCTTCTTGCTTTATCTTTGTTGGCGCTTTTGTGGCCGTCCGTCGGCCATCCAACTTCGCCAACAACGATTTTCATGTCGGAGTAGCCCTCCTTCTTTAGTGCCCAAACAAGGGTATCTACACTTGCATCAAACACATTTGTGTAAGTTGCACCCTTGTCTTCAAATGATCTACCAGCGTCAAAGAATGCCAGTTCCTCTGGAAAATTTGGATTCAAATAAAGGCTAAGGTAAGGGTATATGTTGATGAAGAAGGGTGAGTTATTGTCGTTAAGGAATTGGAGTATTTCTTTCATGACATCTTTGATGTCACTTCGAAACTGTCCGTCCGAGGGCTTGTCCGAACCTGAATCCAACACATCTGCATTCAAACACGAAGTAACCTTAACTTGCTCTGCAACTCCTGCCTTCTCAACAGCTTTCTGGATACTCTTCATTGCTGGAAATGTAGAACTTCTATACTTGTTTTCATAGCTCGCCAAGAAAGGCTCGTTTCCAACAGATATGTATCTGCATTATATTCAGGTAACGGTAATGGTAATGGAAATGGAAATGAAAACCATGCAATGCAAAAAGAATACCTAATAATGTTTATGAAAAAAAATTACAGAAAAATAACTTATAGTTTGTCAACATTAACCAACTTTAAGGTTAAAATTTATAATTTAGAATTCAATGTTAAGAATTTATTATTTAAAGTCTAAAATTTATGTTAAACAAAATAATTTTAAAAAAAATTGGCTGAAAAAATTGGTTATATAACATTACTTGATGTTTATATATACCTGATGTCGACACCACCATGTAGATGTTTGGTGAGATTTTGCTTGACCCATTGCTCAGCCTGGCCACTGTTAGAAAGTCTTTCCATTTGGTCATTAGGGATGCCAATCATGACTTCAATGCCTGAACCAGCAAGAGCACCAAGTGTCCAGGAATCTACATCGAACAATTTAACTTTCTTGATTCCGTTGTCCTTCAAGAGATCAACAACAGTATAAGGATTTATAGGGTGAGATGTCAATGCACCCCAGTTTATGCCAACATTTGACAAAGCATGTGAGCATTTTGCACTTGGTAGATGGCATTGAACTAAGACAAAGATCAAACAAGACGCCCATAGCATGCGTTTTGTTTGAGCCATGTTCTTGGTTCGAGCCAGCCCGATTACCCACTAGCCAATCAGATAACAAACACTGGCTTATATATGTATTGTTTTGAGCGTTGAATTCGGTAGACTAGTCCACAATAAGCTAAGGTGCAATGTCATGCCATGACATCGGAACCAAATATGGTTCTTGCTTAGATGTCTATACCTGGTTTTATTATCTCTCCAAATAAAGCACTCAAATAATTTGTCTACTTTTCTAATTATAACCATCAGTAATCAACCAGCTCACGTACATGTGTAAAAATACTAAATAAAGAAGGGAATAAGAGAGTACTACAAGGTGTTTTTTAGATTCTGTCCATCCAATGTTTTTTTTACAGGTATTTGATGAGAGAGAGTAATATTATTTAGAGAAATGCTAGGCATCCAAATATTTTTTAAACCAAATTTTTAACTAAATTCTCGCACGTTTCTTCTTTTTCGTATACAGATAAATTTCTTTTTTGTTATCGTCTCGTCGTCAACATCATCTAAATATTTTATGTGCATCTTTTTTTAAGGTTATTGTCGTCGTGCCACCACCATTGTTGTCGTTGTTGCTGCCATTGCTGCCTTTTTATTACTGTTGTTGTTTAATTTCTTCTTCTCTCTTTTCTTTCTCACCATCCTTTTTTATTATCATCATCATCATCCTTGTCGTCTTCATCCTCTTCTTCTCCTTTAAATGTTTAGATAATTAGAGCACGAAAATTGTAATGTACAACACATAAATATAGTGATGCACAACACAAAAATATTAGTATAAATCACAAAAAATTTTGAAGGATCACAAAAAATTATAATATTGCAATATACAAATTTTATGTATTTATATACTTTTATATCTATTCGTGTCCAAAAGAAATTGTCTCAACAAACAAATAATAAACATGTATTACAGTGTTTATGTCTTAATATATATGTCTCTCTAACTAAACCCTGCTTTAGAATAGTACTGTGTCTCTCTAACCAAATACTGCCTATTGTACGTGCGTATCATAATAAGTTTTAAGAGAATGAGTCAATGAGCTTAGATAGAACTCAGAACACTGTCACTGACCATCAATCTGATACATATAGACAAAGCAATCATCAGAAATGGATGGCGGTAAGATAAAACAGATTATGATCATGTTTGTGCTGCTGCTTTTTTCGTGTCTATGTTTGTGCTTCTTAATGGCTAATTTTAGATTCTAAAATTTCCCTGAAAGTGTTAATTGAATATTCAATACAATAAAAACAAACGTTAAAAGTAAAATGGACATACGCTATGAAGAAGCTATTTTATAACACACAAGAAAGCATTTTTTTAGAGGTATCTCCATTGCATACAATGCTTTTCCACTGAAGCAAAAAGCTGGACTTAATAATAATCACGAGGCACGTGAGAGAAATAATGTTACAAGGGCACATTCTCTAAGCATTGTACTCAATAATCTACATCTCAATGTATGCCCAAAAATCTGCAATTCTATTATTCTAAGCATCCAAATAGAATTAACAGAAGTACTTTACACCAAAAGTTGATAGAGAACGAGAATTATTCACAACGACAAAGCAGAGATGACTACAAACTAGATATATACAAATTTCAGACCAAGCAGCTTCAATTCAAACAGGTCCAAAGTCCAAACCTTCTATCTAGGTAACTAATAATTACATGGGCCTTATTCATCAAGATCTGATTCTTCATCAGTTTCTTCAAATTCACTGTTTTCCTTCCAATCATCAACAGGAAAAAACCGTTTTCATGGTAAACAAGAGTCAATTCAATACCATGAATATGATTGATTGTTTGCCATTTTCTTATAGTATTCTGCCATTGCCATATCAAATTCTGCAGGTTTTTCTGTTGCTATATCATAGTATTCAACCAAAACCATAGTTCTTTTTGCTCAGACCTAATCGAACGAGTAACTAAATAAGAAACAAACTTCAGAAATTAGTCAAAAGATTTGAAATGAACGCCAGCTGATGTCATTTTAACACAAAAAGGAGTGTCTCCTCAAAGGCACAAATTGTGTGTCACAGGGTCTAATTAAAATATAAATAAATGTTCTTGCCCAGTTTAACGAAGACGAAGAGCTCTGTTAGGAGCGTATAAACCATTTCTAATGTGACTAGCACTTTGATCACAGCCATAACAATGCAATACAGGCAAAATCAGAAAAGGAGAGGCTACATTAAACCTAAACTCATAAGTCATTGTTCTCCATTTCTCTCTGCATGCCTTGCCAATCTGAACTAACACAGGAAGGATCAATTACCAAAAGGAAATGCACTAATTTACAAATAATAATAAGTAACAACAGCAGCAGCAACAATAATATAGTTGATGTTCGTCCAAAGTATACAAACATTTTGCAAATTCTCATGTCTAAAAATAACTGACAATTTTTTAAAAGAAGCAGTGATCACATTATATGTTGTATTTGGAATTTCAGAAATTATAAGAATTTCTAAAATAATTAATTGTGCAAACAAATACTATCTTGCTTCCAGACAAACTAAAAAGATAAACTATTAGAAGAACTACTGATACAATGGATTGTATACATACATCTCGCATTGACTTGACATCTGGGTTCTGCTCTTGAAATTCATTACAAAAATCTTCTCTTAAGAATGACAAAGGACTTCAAGTAAGCGCAATAAATTTGAAAAATTAAAAGACCTTCCATCAGTGGAAATAAAGCAGTTGCTTTATGTACACAATGCTCAAGTAAATTGCGATATATTGAACAAAGAACAATAAAACAAGTTAGAAGCAGGGGAAGGAAACTATGGCAGCAAAATCATGATTAAATGACTTGTGATAACCATATCTTTTAATATGAATGATTTGTCTTGACTCTTGAAAATAAGGTACTGATGCATCTAATCGGACTTGTATGCGCACAAACTTTCCATCAAGGGATGGTCATATCATTCATTATTGGTTGAAAATGTTAATGAGAAAAAAAAAATATGATTCAAAAGGAGAACTTACTAGGGGTGGTACCTACCTGAAGCTAAAATAGTGATAATCTGATCATCATGCTTGCCATACTGGCCAGCGGCGTCAAGAAGGTCTCCGGCCGCATTGGCAGCTTTTGCCTTGTCCACCTTCTCTGCCTCCCCACTGATGTTTGCCTGAGCCGTCTCTGCCACCACGTTGGCGCTCGAGAACAGCTCGCTTGTCGAGTGCTGCTCGCCTGCTCCTCCTTCTTCTCAGGGATCTTGGAAGCCATTGCTGAGTAACTGCTCTTTTTTAATAAGATGCCAAATGATTCAGGTTTTGTGATACAGTTGATGGAGGAGCTGTTATCCGAATTCATAGCTGTGAGTAAGATTTTTACTCTGGAAGTTGTGGTTGCAAATAATGGGACAATTATTCACTTTTGATTTCTTTTCTAGTTCATTTTGATAACCCGAAAGTTTTATACTGTCATCTAATGCATTTATTTGGATGTAAAAGAAATTATTTTAGTTAATATAATAATACATAATTAACTAAATAATACAAGAAAAAAGACACTGCCGTAATTGTAACTACTAATTAGCTAGCTAATCAATAACGAAACAGTAAAGAGAAAGGTTGTGACATGAAAACAAAACCGATGCTTGCTATACATTGTAGTTCATCACAAAAGCCAGTCAGAAAAGAAGTTTCTATTTCCGATATGAATATTCCTTCATAAACTGTTCTCTGGAAGTTGCTCTTGCTGATAAGGCAACATCATCAAGGAATCCCCTCTGTGGAAACTCTTCAGGCACAAGAGATTGATATGTTTCAAACTGCTGTGCAGCTTCCTCCTTTTTATCGAGCAGACTGTATATAATTCCCTACAGATAGATACAAAAGTGAATAATATTGCAAAAGATAACACAACAATGGCATAGCATAAATAAACTTACCTGGCAAAGATAAGGCCTGAAATCTCGAGGATTTTCATTAACCAAATCTTGAAACCTTTTTAAGCCCTCCTCCAAATCACCCTAGAATGCTGAATTATTAGCAATGTACCATTACTAATTTTACTATAACAAGCTGAAAGATCAAGAATTCACCTGCACAACAAACATTTGTGCAATTAAGATTCGTATATTCCTCTCCTCTGTAACTCTCTCTTGACGCGAAGCTAGCTCCCTAGCCTTATCCAGCATTTCAAACACAGCACGCCCTTCATGGTTCTTGTGCATCACCATAGCCAAACCCTGTTGAAGAGATAGCAAATTAGCAACCATTGTTCCTTGTATGAAATACACGCAAGAGGATGAGAAAGATTTACGTGGAGAGCTCTGAGAAAAAGAGGCCTTTGGCGCAAGATTTCCTTGAAGAGTCTCTTTGAAGTACTGAAGTGGCCCATGGTGTCGTAACAGAGGGCCAACAAAAGCCTCCATTCAACTTCGTTTGGCTCCACCTTAATCAAACTCTCTACCAACTTAATCGCCTCTTTGGCCTTCCCTCTCCTAATCTTGCCGTACACAACCACCTTCAGAGCCTCAACGTTCTTCGGGTCATTCTCCAGAATCTTCTGGCACATCTCCTCCTCCGTCTCCGTCTTCTCCTCGGTGTGTACAGCAGCAAGCGGGGGTGTGAGTGCTGCCATGGCGGCTCTGTTGGAGAAGGAGCCGACGAAGATGAAGGAGCCGATGAGGAGAGAAGCTATGTTTTGTTTCACAAAACTTGATAAGACCCTTGGTGCGGAAGAAACAAGTGCTGGAAAATGTGTGGGGAGTTGAAATGAAATCCTAGGAAGGGAATTGGAGAAGGCATAGCGTGAAGATTTGGAACTGAGAAATTCTGACTGGGAATTCGAACAGATGGTGAAACCAGAGATTGAAGTAGAAGAAGCCATGGTTGTTGCTAAGGTTAGAACTTAGAAAACACTCTTTGCCGGTAAAAAAACACCTCTCCGCCACTCTCCATTACAATCACATCCAACAACTTGCCACAATTTTCTTTCTTTCTTTCTTTTTTTTTTTTTTTTTTTTTTTTTTTTTGGGGAATAACTTGCCAGTTGCCGCAACGCATCCAACAACTTGCCCTAGCAGAAACGGGCCTGCTTATCTATCATATAGGCCCATTTGAAACAGTTAGCTTATTTTTACTTTTTTTTCATTGTTAGTAATAAAATTTAAATCTCTTACACTATCTTAAATTTCTCACCATTAGCGTTATATACTTATATTATTCATACTTGAGCAAATTTCCTTCCCATGGATGGATGCTTTAGTTGTTAAATTTCTAGGGAGGAATGTAATCTCTTTGACGCTCAGAGATTATCTTCAAAGGCTGTGGAAAGTCCATGAAGGATTTGAGATGATGAGCATAGAAAGTGGTTATCACATGGTCAAATTTGATAAGGAAACTCAGAGAGAGATCAGAGAGTTATTAGTGGTGGCCCGTGGATGGTTTTTCCGTTTTTGATAGTTACTTGGCGGTAAAGGAATGGACAATAGAGTTTGATCCATGCGAGAATTCGTTTGGCCGAACTATAGTTTGGGTGAAAATTTCGAGCCTCAATCCGGCATACTTTCAAACAATTACGCTCAAAGCTATCCAATCATGTATTGAGAAACCAATACAAGTGGATATGATTACAAAGAACATAGGGCATGAAAAATTCACCAGAATTTGTATGGAAGTGGATTTGAGCTTTCCCATAGTGCAATAAGTTTGGATTCATGACCATTGGCACAAGGTGGACATTGATAGGTTACACCTTCTATGTAAATCATGTAATTGCTTTGGACACTTCACCCGTGATTACAATGTTAATCTAACTTAGAAGGAGACAACACATACACTCAGCTGATGTAAAGGAGAACTCAAGCAGTCTTAGAAGTGATAAAGTTCCTAAAGCAATAATAGTGATGCCGGAGAAGGAAAAAATTCTAGCAAACAACTTTTCAAAAAAGATCCTAAATCTCTTTATCAGGAATGGTAATAAAATCTAGAGCTGGGAGGAGGTTGCACAAGTGGAAGAAGGCGTGAGAGAAGAGTGGCAGAGAAAAGGTATGGAAGTGAATGAAGTTTAGTTGCTGAAGAATAATAGAGAGTCACGCCTGTAAGAGTATTACAATGCAGTATTTATACATCAGACTAACTATGCTCAATTAACTATGGCTAATTCTAATTCACACTAACGGACATCTAACTACAGTAACTTAGTTACTTTCTAACTAACTATTCACTAGCTTACTTTCATAAATATTTAGGCTGGAGCGGCACCTATATCAGCTAACATCTCCCCTCAAACTAGGAGTGTGAGAACTGTGAATGTCCAACAATCCTAGTTTGGAACAGCATGAGTGGAATGGTCCTGGTGCTAGTGTCTTTGTCAAGAGGTCAGCCGTTTGGTTACTTGAGGTTACGGGTAGCAGCTTGATTACTCCCTCATTTGCTTTGTCGCGAACTATATGGCAGTATGCTTTTATGTGTTTTGTTCATTCATGCAGGATCGGGTTGGCTGCCATGGCTAAAGCAGACTGGCTATCACTGTACAGAAGAAAATGCTGGGGATGACTCACACTAAGCACATGTAGCAGGCGAAGAAGCCAGAGAGATTCACAAATGGCATTGGCCAAGGCTCGATATTTCGCTTCAGAAGACAATCTCGACACAGTTTGTTGCTTGCTGCTCTTCCAAGAGATCAGCGTTGTGCCAAGAAAGAAACAGTAACCAGAGACTGGGTGCCTGGTATCGGGGCATGTCCCCCAATCCGCATTAGCAAAACCAATGAGTTTGAAGTCAGTAACAAAAGGGGAAAAAAAACCCGTGGCTGGGGCATTCTTCAAGTAACGTAGAACTCGTAGGGCCGCTTTGTAATGGTCTTGAGTAGGAGACTCCAAATATGGACTTAATTTTTTCACTGCAAAAGCAATGTCAGGTCTGGTGTTGGTAAGATATTGGAGCTTGCCAATGAGCTTTCTATACAAAGTGGGCTCGGTGAGGGGCGCTCCTGAGGTCCTGGAGAGATGCACTGAATAGTCCATCAGTGTTGAAGCAGGTTTTGCCTCCAATATGCCAAATTTCTCCAAGAGATTTGCTGTGTACTTCTTTTGATACAATGCCAAGCCCTTTGTGTTATAAGCAACCTCCATCCCCAAGAAGTATTTGAGTTTCCCTAAATCTTTGATGCTAAATTGGTGTCCAGAACTGATTTGATGTTTTCAATCTCATTGGCGTCATCCCCTGCCAAGACAAGATCATCCACATAAGCTAAAATTGCAGTGAAACCTGAAGCAGTTCGTTTGGTGAATAAGGAATAGTCTGACTTGGACTGTGTGTAGCCAGATTCAGTGAGCACGGAGACAAGTTTGGTATTCCATTGATGGCTCGCCTGTTTGAGGCCATATAAAGACTTGTTCAGTTTGCAAACTAAGCCTGGAGGTGCTGCTAGACCTTGAGGAACTTGCATGTACACTTCTTCAGGTAAGTCACCATGAAGAAAAGCAGTGTTCACATCCAATTGCTAGAGAAACCAACGCTTCGGGACAGCAACAGATAGTAGAACTCTTAATGTAGTCATGCGGACAACAGGGCTGAAGGTATCAAAATAGTCAAATCCGGCCATTTGAGTGAAGCCATTCGCCACCAGCCTGGCTTTATGCCGTTCAACAGTTCCATCCGCATTAAACTTCACTTTAAAAACCCATTTTGATCCAATAGCTTTCTTCCCATGAGGCAGATTAGTAATAGTCCATGTTTTATTTTTCTCAAGAGCTTGAAGCTCAACATCAATTGCATCTCACCAACAACCCAATTTCACAGCGTCATCATAGGTTTTAAGCTCGGAAATGGCCGCCACCGCTAATGAAAAACTTTTGAAATTTTGAGACAGTTTCTTATAAGAAATATATTTCGAAAAAGGGTACTTGTTGGTGGATGAATATACCAAAGTCAATGGAATGGTGGGACAATCATAGTCATGCAGGTATGCAGGTATTTTTCTAGTCCTAGATGATTTTCTGGGGTCTGGCTGTGGAGTTAATGATGATGATAATGCAGTATGAGTGTGCAGGGGATGTATGTCACACTTATTAGAGGGTGTGGGGTTATCATGTAATGCAGATGCATCATTTGAACATGAGTGAGGTGGTGAAGGTTCTGCTATTGATTCGAATGGAATGGGTGAAGTATGAGGGGAAGTGATAGGGGTAAAAGTGTTAGGCAAATCAAAATGCAACAAGTTGTCATAAAGATGCAAATCATGAGGGCTTGAACTTGGATTAATGCCATCTGTTACCAGCTTGCTTTCAGATGTATTGGAGTTAAAAGCCTTTTAAAAAGGAAATACAGTTTCATAGAATTGCACATTTCTAGAAATAAAAATTTCTCGTGTGTTGATATCATGCAGAACAAACCCTTTAGTGTTAAATTTATATCCTAGAAAGGCACATTTGCTAGCTCTTTTGTCAAATTTTCTTCTATGAGTACCTAGTGTAGTGGCATAAGCTAGACACCCAAATACTTTCAATTCCATTAAATTTGGAGGTTTTCCAAAAATAACTTCATAAGATGACTATTTTTCAAGTTTTCATTTGGAATTCGATTTATAAGATGAGCAGCATGCCCAACTGCAGCTGTCCAAAAACAGGTTGGAATTGAAGAGTGATACATGAGTGCTCTAGCCATGCCTAAAAGGTGTTGGTGCTTTCTCTCAGCCACCCCATTTTGTTGGGGTGTCTCTGCACAAGAAGTTTGATGCATGATATCATTTTTAGCAAAAAATGTTTGTAAGTTCCATTGTTTAAATTCTGAACTATTATCTGATCTAAAACACTTTACCATCTTGTTAAAGTGGGTTTGGACATAAGTTAAAAATTGTTTTATCAAAACTGGAACCTCAAATTTTAATTTCATGAAATAGAGCCAAGTGAATTTGCTCTTATCATCAATGATTGTCAAAAAATATTTATGTCCAGCAGTTGAAGGAGTAGCTAATGGTCTCCAGACATCAAGATGAACCAAGTCAAAAATTTCATTAGAATCTGAAGAGCTGTTTACAAAGGGTAATTTCTTTTGTTTGGCGTAGTGACAAAAGTCACATGGCTGTACATTATCAGTACAATCTATGAGAGGATAACTCCTCTTTATTACATGCATTCTATCTATAGATATATGCCCTAATCTAAAATGCTACAGGGTTGTTATGTTATTCATGTCCAATGGTGCATCAAGTGGACCTGTGTGTCTAAAATGAGATGCTGATGACAATACAGTGTGATGTTGTGGTTGTGATTTCAATGGAGGAATGATCAGTGTATATAGACTTCCACTTTCTTTAACATATCCAATTATCTTCCAGGTACTCTTGTCCTGTACCTCACAAGCAGTATCAGATATTGAAAAATGACAACATAACTGTTTGGCAGCTTTAGAAACTGACAAGTTAAATATAAAACATGGAATGTATAATATGTCTGTGAGATAAAATTTGTTAGAAAACATTACTGTCCCTGCAATATTAGTTACGGTTTCATGTCCATTTGGCAGCTTAACTAGGATTGGTTTTATATGATGATAACTATAGAAATTTTCTAAAGAAAATGACACATGATCGATTGCACCACTGTCAATGACCCAGGTGTGTAGTGAAAAAGTTTTTAAGAATAAAATGTGTGAAATATGAGAGCTCATGGATAAGGTGTATATTGGAATACCTGATGGTGTAGGTTGATTAGGCTGTGAGATATTGCCTTGTTGGAGTAGTGCAATCAATGTCTCTTTTTAATCTTGAGATAGTAAAAGATGTGATGTCTTACTGTCTCCTTTCTGGGATGAAAATTGCAATTTCCCATTGGATTCTTCACTTTCCATTCCAAGTGAGGCAGCTGCACAGTTGATAGTTCTCAGAGGTTGTTTCATGTGTGGTGGTGGTCCGTACTTCTTGTAGCAAGTATCCACCAAGTGTCCAGTTTTGTGACAATAAGAGCATAGCTTGGGAGGTCCTCTGCCTCCTCTACTATTCCTTCCTCTTCCAGTTCGTCCTCTACCTCTGTAGCCAGCAGCATTTGAGTAGTGTTAGGACCTTTCACCCTCAATAACATCAGATGAACTCATGAGAGCTCTTGCATCTCTGATTTCGGGTGAATGTAACTGTCGTTCTTGTTGAGTGAGAAGGGAAAATGCCTTGTTGACATCAGGTAGTGGTGCCATAATAAGCATCAACTGCAATCGAACTGTGCTATATTCGTCATTTAGGCCCCTTAACAATCTCACCAATTGTCTTTGTGTTCGATACTTCCTCACAGTTCCTAAGCCGCAAATGCATTCCAAACCACATAAGCATTTTGGAATTGGTAGGAATGTTTCAATCTCTTCCCAAATTGTTCTCAGTTTGGTGAAATAAGCAGTGATACTTAGATCCCCCTGCCTAGTGGTATACATTTCCTTTTCTAATTCAGCGACTCTGAATATGTCTCCCTGATAATACCTATGTTCCAATTTGTTCCACATATCACAAGCATTTTCATTCCAAATCACACTCTGAAAGATCTCACTACTCAGTGACAAATTTAGCCAAGCAATCACATAGGTATTACATTTTTCCCAAGCCAAAAAACTCACATCCGATTCATCAGGTTTCGATAAAGATCCATCAATGAACGCCAATTTATTATTTGATTTTAGTGATAATCTCATTGCCCTAGCCCAAGAATGGTAATTGGAGGTATTCAAGGTCACATTAACTATGGAATTACCAGAATTCTCACCTGGATCCAAGTAGAAGGGGCTTTCTGGATCCAAGATCGCACTTCTGCTCCTCACCGGAAATTGATCCATTCTTCTCTGAAATTCTTGAAATTTGGAAAACTAATTCATGAATCTTGTAAATTTCTGAAATTCACTGGCGGAGAACTCATTCTCCATCGGCATCATACCTGGACTCGCTATTTGTTCTTCATTCGCCATAGTTGGGCCAAATCAGGAACCCTCAGCAACAACCTCTCTTCTCCCTTGCTAACTCAAATTCTCGTCACACTTACAACCTCCACGCTCACCGCACCATGATAAAATCTAGAGCTGGAAGGAGGTTGCACAAGTGGAAGAAGGTGTGAGAGAAGAGTGGCAGAGAGAAGGTATGGAAGTGAATGAAGTTTAGTTGCTGAAGAATAATAGAGAGTCACGCCTATAAGACTATTACAATGCAGTATTTATACATCAGACTAACTAAGCTCAATTAACTATGGCTAATTCTAACTCATACTAATGGACATCTAATTAGAGTAACTTAGTTACTTTCTAACTAACTATTCACTAGCATACTTCCATAAATATTTAGGCTGGAGTGGCACCTATATCAGCTAACAAATGGCAAGTGGTTAAACATAAATCAAAATCGAAAGTGGGATGAACAAAGAAAAAGAGAAAGTGGGATCCAACAATCAAGTAAGTTATCAACAAGTTGATCCAAATCCAGGGCATCCTAAGTCTACACATATGCAATCAAAGCCTTTAAATGTAAAACCAACAACTCATAAAAATGTCACTACTAAAGGTGTAGGTAATAAACTGCAAATTCTAAATGGTGTGAAGAGACAAGTGGAGAATATGATTTTCATATTAAAGGTGCCTAATAGGCAATCTGCTAGTCCTACGATGGACTTAGAAATTGAACCGTTAACACTACCAGAAAAACAATGAGTACCATTAGATTTTTGTCGAAAAAACGAACAAAATAATACTTGGCATTATTTGCTTCTTAATTCTTCTTTATTTTTTCTTTTCTTCTTTTCTTTTCTTCATCTTTCCTTAATCTTTTAAGTGTGAAATTGACGGAGAAAAATCGTCGGTTCAAAATTTTTACAAAATAATTCCGTTGAAGTATAGATCCAAACCAACAGATAACTCTCAATTAAAGTTTAATTTGTTTGTCACTTAAGTCAAACCAATAAAAACCGAGAATATTTAAACCTCGGGTCGTCTCTCAAAAGAATTGCAGGAAAGTATGCATATTATTGGCTATGAGAATTTCGGGAGTTTTTAATACGATGAACAAGAAATATAAATCGTAAGAAAGTAAAGCTAACAACTAAGATAATATAAATGCTAAAAGACACTCATAGCAAGGATTAAGAGTCAAGGTTTCCTATTCTAGATCATTGACCACAACATGGTAATTACAAAGGGTTAATTCCACTTAGTTATCCTCTAACATCGGAGGGTAAAGTCAAGTGGACATAATTGATCATAAAACCAACTAACAACCCTAAATTACCAATTATACTGGACACCAATGACATCAAGGCACCTAAGTCCTCAATATCAAGTCAAGAGTACTAAAGTCTACTCCAAAACTAAGTCAAGCATTTTATCAAACACTTAGAAAGTATAAAAGAATAGCATAATAAATTGCAATAATAATAAATCTAAAGATACCAAATGCAAGATAACAATAGTAACAACTCAATTGAACACCAATTAACATAAAAACATCAAATTGCATTAAATAAAAATCAAAATCAACAAGGGTTCATAAACATAAAAGTGACTAAAATGAGAAATTGACAAGAAGAACTAAGAGAATTAAAGCACTAGAACAAGAAAAAGTAAAGGAAACTAAATCAAAACAAGTATTTAAACCTGAATCTAAGATGAAATTAAGCACAAAACCCTAAATTCTAGAGAGAAGAGAGAGATTCTCTCTTAGAAATCTAACCTAAAGCATGGCTAAAACTATATTATGACTACTTGGTTCATTCTCCCTTCAATCCCTGGTTCAATAGCATCAGAAATGAGTTGGATTGGGCCCAAAATGCTCCAGAAATCGCTGGTCACGTGTTGCCTTAAGTGAGTCACGTTTTTCGTGTTCCGTATATGCGGCACTTTGGCTGCGTACGCGGACATCTTAACACGTATATACCATAGAAAATTGTATATCATTTTGAAGCCCTGGATGTTAGATTTATAATGCCACTGAAACTGCCTCATTCGGAGCTCTGTAGCTCCAGTTATGATCACTTTGGTACGAAGAGGTCAGGATTGACAGCTCTACAAATCCTTCACTTCTTTATGAATTCTCCACTTTTGCATACTTTTTTTCATCATTCCAAGTCATCCTTGCCTTCAATCACTTAAATAAACACATTAAGGTATCAAATGGAATAGAAGTGAAATTAAAATTAGCAATTTTAAGAATAAAAAGCATGATTTTCATTACTAAGCACAATTAGGAGAAATTCACAAAACTATGCTATTTCAATGAATAAATGTAAGAGAAGTTAATAAAATCTACCCAATTAAAGCAAATAAATACCATGAAATATGAATTTATCACATCCTCACAATTAAATAGCATGTCCTCATGCTAAACTCAAGAAGGATAAGAAAGGGGGTATGACCATTTATTTAATGTAAACTATCTAATTGCAATCTATCTAAATACATGCACTACTTGGTCAAAATAACTCAATTTTCAAGAATACATATATAAACATAAGGGCTAAAGCAATTATACCCAAGTCAAATCCAACAATTGATTAGAGTTATTGAAAAGAATTTACAACTTACAAGATAATGAATAATAATAGGTGGAAACATAGAATTGAGTAATCAAACCCCTCACGGGATGTGTATACGCTCTAATCACTCAAATGTATAGGGTTGATTCACTCAATTCTCCTCTAATCATACTTTCTAAGATTTTTCTTTCATATAACAATCAACAATTATTCAATGCATGCATACAAATATCATGAGGACTTATCCAAAAGTTCAATGTAAGATTGTATTTGGCTAAGTGGACTAGAATTTGAATCTTTGATTAACTTAAACTTTCCACCTGACCTATGACAACCTATTTAATTCTAATGTGAAACCTAGCTACCCTATACTCACTTTTCACACACTCATGCATTCTTTTCAATTCACATCCCACATACATTATTCTTATTACTTTACTTTAGGGTTAACATTTGTCCCCTTTTTATTGCTTTCTGTTTCTCTCTTTTTTGCTTTTTTTTTCTTTATTTATTTATTTTCTTTTTTTTTCTTTTAAAAATAAAATATATACAAAAGTATCAATGCATATGGTTTAAACATTTAATGCAAGAGTATGTACCCAATTCTCAAGATCTTCAATGAAAATCCAAAATATACTTTTACCTCAACCAATGTTTCCAAACTTTTCCACACTTGAATGATACACGCTCTCACTAGCCTAAGCTAATCAAAGATCTAAATTAAAGATATTTATTATTTTTCACTTAGGGGTAGTGATGTGCTAAAATTAAGAACAAAAATGGATTAAAATAGGCTCAAAATTAGTTAACAAAGGTGGATAAAAGGGTAAGGCTATTTGGATAAGTGAGCTCAAATAAAATAAAAGCCTCAATCATATATAAATGCATTCATACACGAAATAATAGACATAAAGAATCAAACAAATTAAAGATTACAATCATAGAAAGAGAATAACATACACAAGAATGAAAATAGTGGTTATATAATACAACCACACATTAAAAGCTCAAAACTCACAAGATTGTGTGTTCTTAGCTCAAAAACCATGTTCCATAATATATAATTCAAGTAAGTTTCCATGAAAAATATTTTAACTCAAATCAATTGGGATGTCAATACCCTATTAAGAATGTTTTTCTTGAAAAATTTTATTATTTTAACTAAGCTTACTATATATATACATATATGAGAGGAAATGCAATAAACTAGGAAAAATGCAAATAGATCTCTAAAATATATACAAACCAAGAAAGAAAATGCAACTAAGAATTCAAAAAATGTGAAAGTGCTTGGGATTAGAAATTTTCATCCAAGATTGTCCTATTGGTCGGACGATCTCTCCATACTTAAAAGTTTGCACTGTCCTCGGTGCATTCAAAGATGAGCAAGGGGGTACAGCAACTACACGAATTGCCACCTTCAGCTGGTGGATCAACCGGCTGCTACATATTCTTTCTTCTGCTTCCCTTTTTACTTACGGGGAATCATCCTGAAAGATAGAAAACAGGATAGAAAGATGAATAAATGCAAAATCAGGGAAACATAGTGATAAACCACTATTTTATGGTTTATTTTGTGTTTAATTGAATGGTTTCATCAAGTTTTCACCAACTTATTCATACTAATTGCATGATTTTATAACTCCTTCCTAATATTATTTTATGATTGAAAACTTGCTTCCTAAAGATCTTTAATTAGTATATTTTAATTCTCCTTTATAACATTTGATGCCGTGATCCGTGTGTTAAGTGTTTCAGGCTTCATAGGGCAGGAATGGCTTAGAAAATGGAGAGGAAGCTTGCAAAAATGGAAGGAACACGAGAAACTAAGGAGATGACCAGTGAACACTGACGCGCGCGCATGGCTGACGCGAACGCGCGGAATGGAGAAAATCGCAGCGACGCGAGCGCGTGCCTGACGCGAACGCGTGGATTGGAGTCTGCAGAAATGATGCGAACGCGTGGACGACGCGTACGTGTGACAAGGAAAATCGCTGAATGACGCGAACGCGTGGACGATGCGTACGCGTGACCTGCGCGATCTGCAGAATTAACAGAAAACGCTGGAGGCAATTTCGGGCCGCGTTTTGACCCAGTTTTCAGCCCAGAAACACAGAATAAAGCTAGGGAACATGCAGAGACTCAACACGCAACTTGACACACTCATAGTTTTAGATACATTAAGATAGTTTTTAGTTTTAGATCTGAATCTAGAGAGAGAATTACTCCTCCTCTAGTTTCACCTTGTAGTTATTGCTTTTGCTTTTGGATATTGAAGAGTCATTACCTCCGTTGAAGACATTATTCTAGTTTGTTTCTTCACTTACTCTTTTATTTATTTATAACATATTCTTAATTCTTGCTTAAGGTAGTAATTGGATTATTTTCATGAATTGTTAGTGAAGAGGATTACTTTTACTTTAATAAATTTCGAAGTTTTATTCTATTTAATTTATTATGTCTTTTTCTTATATTTTTCTGAGTATTATATTAATGTCAATGGAGTAGATTCCAAAACTTGACATGGGGGTTGATTAGAAGGAGACACTTGAGTTGGAAGGCTTAAGTGTTGGTTAAATTAGAAGTTGTTAGCTAGTTCTGTATTTACTAATGCTAGACCTTTGATAAACCACTATTTTATGGTTTGTATTGTGCTTAATTGAGTGGTTTTTATCAACTATTTACCCATTTATTCATACTATTTGCATGGTTTTACAATTACCTTCCTGATTTTGTGCTATGATTGAAAACATACTTCTTTGGCCTTATATTTGCTAATATTAATCCTCTCTTATTACCATTTGATGCCTTGATATGTGCGTTAAGTGATTTCAAGATTTACAGGGCAGGAATGGCTTAGAGGATGGAAAGGAAGCATGCAAAAGTGGAAGGAATGTAAGAAGTTGAAGGAACTGCAAAGCTGTCAGCCTGACCCTCTCGCACTAAAACTGTCATAACTTGAGCTACAGAGGTCCAAACGACGCGGTTCCAGTTGCGTTGGAAAGCTAACGTCCGGAGCTTCGATTTGATATATAATATGTCATAGTTGCTCTGACGCTAGGTGACGCGAACGCGTGCTCTACGCGGACGCGTCGCAGTGACAAAAATCAGCGTGACAGATTTCTTCTCCAGCGATTTCTGGGTTATTTTTGACCTAGTCTGCGGCTCAGAAAACACAGATTAGAGGCTATAAAGTGGGAGAATCCATTCATTCATGATCATGCTTCCATAATTCACTTTTCATAATTTAGATGTAGTTTTTAGAGAGAGAGGTTCTCTCCTCTCTCTTAGGATTTAGGATTAGGATTTCTTATTATTTCAACTTACAATTTCTTCTGAGTTCCAGGTTCAATGTTCCTTTAATTTAACTTCTATTCTACTTTTATTCGTTCTAGCTTACTAGTTTATTCTATTTTTCTTGTTGATTCTCTTTTTAGCCAAATTGGCTTATGAACTCTTCATGTTAGATTATAATTTCTATTTAATGAAATTTGAGGTATTTTAGATTTATGATTCTTATTTAGCTTTTTATATTCTTGGCTTTAATTGATTAACTGGAGACTCTTGAGTTATCAAACTTATCGTGGTTGTTAATTGTTATTTTTGCTAATTGAATTGAATCCCACTAACTCTAGTCTTTCCTTAGGAGTTGGCTAGGACTTGGGGATCTAACTAATTAGTCCACTTGACTTTCCTTTGCTTTAGAAAAGGTTAACTAAGTGGGATTAAAACTCAATTCTCATCACCATCAATAAGGATAACTAGGATAGGGCTTCCGAATTTTTATACCTTGCCAAGAGTTTATTTTATTATTGTTAATTTATTTTTCTTGTCATTTAAATTATCTGTTCCTTATTTTAAAAACCCCCAATTTACAAGACTCAAACCAATAATAAGAACACCTCCCTGCAGTTCCTTGAGAAGACGACCCGAGGTTTAAATACTTCGGTTATCAATTTTAAAGGAGTTTGTTACTTGTGACAACCAAACGTTTGTACGAAAGGATTTTCTGTTGGTTTAGAAGCTATACTTGCAATGCGATTATATTTGTGAATTTCTTTACCGATAGAAAAACCCGTTCGTCAACCTTCCCAAGGGAGAGGACTAGGATTTGCGAATAAGAATTAGCTCAATCACTTGACTTTCCTTTATTTAGTAAGGGTTAACTAAGTGAAAATAACAACCTTTTTGATACTACACTTAAGAGATCCCAACAAGGATAGAACTTCCAATTAATCATTCCCCAGTCAAGGCCTTTTTATATTAATAATAATTCTTAGTTTTATTGCTTTCATTTATAATTATTGCTCATTATCCAAACTCAAACTCTCTCAGAAAATTCCTAATTAATAAATTAGCATCCTTTCCTGCAACTCGTTGGGAAACGACCTGGGACTCATACTCCCAGTATTATTATTTCTAAATTTCGTGACAACTTTTCTAAATTGACAAGGCGAATCTTAGCTGGTTAAGAACTATACTCTCAACGTATTCTTTATATTGATTTCTTAATTAGCCGACTTCTGCCTGCACGTCAGTTTTTGGCGCCGTTGCCGGGGAGTTGTGATGAGCGGATATTTTATACGCTTTTTGGGGATAATTTCATATAGTTTTGAGTATGTTTTAGTTAGTCTTTAGTCTATTTTTATTAGTTTTTAGGAAAAATTCATATTTCTGGACTTTACTATGAGTTGTGTGTTTTTCTGTAATTTCAGGTATTTTTCTGGCTGAAATTGAAGGAGCTGAGCAAAAATCTGATTCAGGCTGAAAAAGGATTGCTGATGCTGTTGGATTCTGACCTCCCTGCACTCAAAGTGGATTTTCTGGAGCTACAAAACTCGAAATGGCGTGTTTCCAATTGCGTTGGAAAGTAGACATTCAGGGCTTTCCAGCAATATATAATAGTCCATACTTTGCACAAGAATAGATGACGTAAACTGGCGTTCAACGCCAGTCCTCTGCCCAAGTCTGGCGTCCAGCGCCAGAAAAGGATAAAAAACTAGAGTTGAACGCCCAAACTGGCACAAAAACTGGCGTTCAACTCCACAAATGGTCTCTGCACGTGAATTGCTTAAGTCTCAGCCCCAGCACACACCAAGTGGGCCCCAGCACACAGAAGTGGGCCCCAGAAGTGAATTTCTGCATCATCCATCATAGTTTATCCAATTTTTGTAAACCTAGGCTACTAGTTTAGTATTTAAACAACTTTTAGAGACTTATTTTGTATCTCCTAACATTTTTAGATCTAAACTTTGTATTCTCTGACGGCATGAGTCTCTAAACCCCATTGTTGGGGGTGAGGAGCTCTGCTGTGTCTCGATGAATTAATGCAAGTATTCCTGTTTTCCATTCAAACACGCTTGTTCCTATCTAAGATGTTCATTCGCGCTTAACTGTGATGAAGGTGATGATCTGTGACATTCATCACCTTCCTCAAACCACGAAAGTGTGCCTGACAACCACCTCCGTTCTATATCCGATTGAATGAGTATCTCTTAGATTCCTTAATCAGAATCTCCGTGGTATAAGCTAGAACTGATGGCAGCATTCATGAGAATCCGGAAAGTCTAAACCTTGTCTGTGGTATTCCGAGTAGGATTCAAGGATTGAATGACTGTGACGAGCTTCAAACTCTTGAAGGCTGGGCGTTAGTGACAGACGCAAAAGGATAGTAAATCCTATTCCAACCGGATCGAGAACCAACCGGTGATTAGCCGTGCTGTGACAGAGCGCGTGAGCGTAGTTTTCACTGGAAGGATGGAAGGTAGCCATTGACAACGGTGATCCACCAACACACAGCTTGCCATAGGAGGACGTGCGTGTGTGAATCAGAAGACAGAGGAAAGCAGAGATTCAGAAGACAAAGCATCTCCAAAACTCCAACATATTCTCCATTACTGCACAACAAGTAACCTTTAATTTATGCTCTCTTGGTTATTCACAATTCAACTGATAAACATAATTGACTTCCTGACTAAGATTTACAAGATAACCATAGATTGCTTCAAACCAACAATCTCCGTGGGATTCGACCCTTACTCACGTAAGGTATTACTTGGACGACCCAGTGCACTTGCTGGTTAGTGGTACGCGTTGTGAAAAGTGTGATTCACAATTCGTGCACCAAGTTTTTGGCGCCGTTGCCGGGGATTGTTCGTGTTTGAACAACTGACGGTTTATTTTGTTGCTTAGATTAGGAAAAAAATTCTCTTTTTTTTTGGTTTAGAGTCTTTTATTATTTATCCCTTGTTAAAACACTTTAAATTTATAGCTCAGTTAGTTAGAACGTGGTGTTTATGTTCATGGTAATTGGCTATCATATTTTTTAAAAAAAAAAAACCTTTTTCAAAAATAATTTTTCTATTAAATCCTGTGCCAAACTTTAAGTTTGGTGTTTTCTTGTTGATTTCCCTTTGGTTTTCGAAAATTTTAATGGTTTTCAAAAAAATTTTAAGTTTGGTGTTCCTTGGTGCTTTCCCTCCAAAATTTTCAAAAACAAGGAGCATTAGATCTAAAAATTTTAAATCTTGTGCTATCTTATTGTTTTTCTCTTTCCTCACTAAATTCAAAATTATCTTTTCTCTTTTTTTTTTTTAAAAAAAAAAATAAATTTTCGAAAATTATATAAAAAAAAATTTTTTTTTAAATATTTTCCAAATCATATCTTTTTCAAAACCTTCTAACCACTTTTTCTCTCCTCACTTTCTCGAAAATCATAATTTTTGTTATTTTTATTTTTGGTTAAGTTGTCCTCTTTTCATAAAATAAAATAATTAAAAAGGTAAATCAATCCAAGTTATATCCCTTTGTCCATCATGGACATAAGTGGAAATGAACAGTCCAGGAGGACTCTGGGGTCATATTCTAACCCCTCTACTGCTTCATATGGGAGTAGCATATGCGTACCCTCCATTGGAGTTAGTAGCTTTGAGTTGAATCCTCAGCTCATTATCATGGTGCAGCAAAGTTGCCAGTATTCCGGTCTTCCACAGGAAGAACCTACAGAGTTTCTGGCACAATTTCTACAAATTGCTGACACAGTACATGATAAGGAAATAGATCAGGATGTCTACAGACTATTACTGTTTCCATTTGCTGTAAAAGATCAAGCTAAGAGGTGGTTAAATAACCAACCTAAGGCCAGCATAAGAACATGGAAACAGCTGACAGAAAAATTCCTGAATCAGTATTTTCCTCCAAAAAGGATGACACAGCTAAGGCTGGACATCCAAGGCTTTAAACAAGGAGATAATGAATCTCTTTATGATGCCTGGGAGAGATACAGAGAGATGCTACGAAAATGCTCCTCTGAAATATTTTCAGAGTGGGTTCAGTTAGACATCTTCTACTATGGGCTTGCAGAAGGAGCTCAGATGTCTCTAGATTACTCAGCTGGTGGATCTATCCATATGAGAAAGACAATTGAAGAGGCTCAAGAGCTCATTAATACAGTTGCTAGGAATCAGCATCTGTATCTAAGCAGCAACCCTTCCATGAATGAAGAAGTTAAAACAGTAACTGCTGAATTCAGTACTGTAAAACAAGCTGCTGAATTCAATCAGCAATTGGATTTTCTAACAAAGCAGCTAGCTGAATTCAAAGACAGGCTACAGGAGACAAGGATAGCTAATATACATATGGACGAACAGTTTAAGCAAACAAAGCAGCAGCTATCAAGGCAAATAGCAGAAGAATGCCAAGCAGTTCAATTAAGAAGTGGGAAAACATTAAATACCCCACCTCAAGGCATCAAAAATTCAAGAAATGAGCGACCCACCAAAGATTCACCTGAGGACAGTAAGAGCCCAGGGAAAAATAATTCTGGCACTAAAACGCCAGAAAATGGGTGGAAGGCTGGCGCTGAACGCCCAGACCATGCCCAAAACTGGCGTTCAGCGCCAGAAACAAGGCAGGATTGGCGTTCAACGCCAGAAATGGGCAAGAATCTGGCGTTGAATGCCCAAATGGGGCAGAATCCAGCGTTGAACGCCCAAAATGGGCACATTTCTGGTGTTCAGGCGCCAGGAACAGACAGTGAGCTGGCATCTAACGTCACTCCAGCTTCTGACTCTGGCACTCAATTGCCAGTGAGGGATCAGACACACACAAGTGCTGATAACAACCCCTCTAAAAAGGCTTCTTTAACCACTAAGGTTGAGGAATATAAAGCCAAGATACCTTATCCTCAAAAACTCCGGAAAGAGGAGCAGGATAAGCAATTTGCTCGCTTTGCAGATTATCTAAGGACTCTTGAAATAAAGATTCCATTTGCAGAGGCACTTGAGCAAATACCTTCTTATGCCAAGTTCATGAAAGAGATCTTGAGTCATAAAAAGGAGTGGAGAGAAACAGAAAGAGTTTTCCTCACTGAAGAATGCAGTGCAGTCATTCTGAAAAGCTTTCCTGAAAAGCTTAAAGACCCTGAGAGTTTTCTGATACCATGCATATTAGAAGGTGATTGCACCAAGACAGCTTTATGCGATCTTGGGGCAAGCATCAACCTGATACCTGCATCCACTATCAGGAAGCTTGGCTTAACTGAAGAAGTTAAACCAACCCGGATATGTCTCCAACTTGCTGATGGTTCCACTAAATACCCATTAGGCGTGATTGAGGACATGATTGTCAGAGTTGGGCCATTCGCCTTTCCCACTGACTTTGTTGTACTGGAAATGGAGGAGCACAAGAGTGCTACTCTCATTCTAGGAAGACCCTTCCTAGCAACTGGACGATCCCTCATTGACGTCCAACAGGGGGAAATAACCCTGAGAGTCAATGATGATGAGTTCAAGTTGAACGCTGTCAAAGCCATGCAGCATCCAGACACATCAACAGACTGCATGAAAGTTGATCTCATTGACTCTTTGGTAGAAGAGATCAACATGGCTGAAAGTCTCGAATCAGAGTTGGAAGACATCTTTAAAGATGTTCAGCCTGATTTGGAGGATTCAGAGGACATGAAAGAGCCTCTGAACTTTCTTCTGAAAGAGGAAAAACCTCCTAAACCCGAGCTCAAGCCACTACCACCATCCTTGAAATATGCATTTCTGGGAGAAGATGACACTTTTCCAGTGATCATAAGCTCTGCTTTAAATTCACAGGAAGAGGAAGCACTTATTCAAGTGCTAAGGACACACAAGACAGCTCTTGGGTGGTCCATAGGTGACCTTAAGGGCATAAGCCCAGCTAGATGCATGCACAAAATCCTATTGGAGGACAATGCCAAACCAGTGGTTCAACCACAGAGGCGGCTAAATCCAGCCATGAAGGAAGTGGTGCAGAAAGAGGTCACCAAGTTACTAGAGGCTGGGATTATTTATCCTATTTCTGATAGCCCCTGGGTGAGCCCTGTTCAAGTCGTCCCAAAAAAGGGAGGCATGACAGTGATTCATAATGAAAAAAATGAACTGGTTCCTACAAGAACAGTTACAGGGTGGCGCATGTGTATTGACTACAGAAGGCTTAATACAGCCACCAGAAAGGATCATTTTCCTTTACCATTCATAGACCAGATGCTAGAAAGACTAGCAGGTCATGATTATTACTGCTTTCTGGATGGCTACTCAGGCTACAACCAGATTGCAGTGGATCCCCAGGATCAAGAGAAAACAGCATTCACATGTCCATCTGGAGTGTTTGCTTATAGAAGGATGCCATTTGGGCTATGTAATGCGCCTGCAACCTTCCAGAGATGCATGCTCTCTATTTTCTCTGACATGGTGGAAAAATTTCTGGAAGTCTTCATGGATGACTTCTCAGTATATGGAGACTCATTCAGCTCCTGTCTTGATCACTTGAAACTTGTTCTGAAAAGATGCCAAGAGACCAACCTAGTTTTAAACTGGGAAAAGTGTCACTTCATGGTGACTGAAGGAATTGTTCTTGGGCATAAAATCTCAAACAAGGGAATAGAGGTGGATCAAGCAAAAATAGAGGTAATTGAAAAATTACCACCACCTGCCAATGTTAAGGCAATTAGAAGCTTTCTGGGGCATGCAGGATTCTATAGGAGGTTTATAAAGGATTTTTCAAAAATCGCAAAACCTCTAAGCAATCTGCTAGCTGCTGACACGCCATTTGTGTTTGACACAAAGTGCCTGCAGGCGTTTGAAACGCTGAAAGCTAAGCTGGTCACAGCACCAGTCATTTCTGCACCAGACTGGACATTACCATTTGAGCTAATGTGTGATGCCAGTGATCATGCCATTGGTGCAGTATTGGGACAGAGGCATGACAAGCTTCTGCATGTCATTTATTATGCCAGTCGCGTTCTAAATGATGCCCAGAAAAATTACACAACCACAGAAAAAGAACTACTTGCAGTGGTTTACGCCATTGACAAATTCAGATCATACTTAGTAGGATCAAAAGTGATTGTGTATACTGACCATGCTGCTCTTAAATATCTACTCACAAAGCAGGATTCAAAACCCAGGCTCATCAGATGGGTATTGCTTCTGCAAGAGTTTGATATAGAAATAAGAGACAAAAAAGGGACAGAGAACCAAGTGGCTGATCATCTGTCCCGGATAGAGCCAGTGGAAGGGACGCCCCTCCCTTCTCTTGAGATCTCTGAAACGTTTCCTGATGAGCATTTATTCGCCATTCAGGAAGCACCATAGTTTGCCGATATTGCAAACTATAAAGCTGCAAGGTTCATACCCAAGGAGTACAACAGGACACAAAAGAAGAAATTAATTACTGATGCAAAGTACTACTTGTGGGATGAACCTTATCTCTTTAAGAGATGTGCAGACGGAATTATCCGTAGGTGTGTGCCTAGAGAAGAAGCACAGAGGATCCTGTGGCATTGCCACGGATCTCAATATGGAGGCCATTTCGGAGGTGAGCGAACAGCCACCAAGGTCCTCCAATGTGGCTTCTATTGGCCCACACTCTATAAAGATTCCCGAGAGTTTGTACGTAATTGTGACAGTTGCCAAAGAGCTGGTAATCTGCCTCATGGTTACGCCATGCCTTAACAAGGAATCTTGGAAATTGAGTTGTTTGACGTATGGGAAATTGACTTCATGGGACCTTTCCCACCATCATACTCAAACACTTATATTCTGGTGGCAGTTGACTATGTATCAAAAGGGGTTGAGGCTATTGCCACACCCACCAATGATACTAAAACAGTGCTGAAGTTCCTCCAGAAACATATTTTTAGCAGGTTTGGTGTCCCTAGAGTACTAATCAGTGATGGGGGCACTCACTTCTGCAATAAACAGCTTTACTCTGCCATGGTTCGGTATGGAATTCGCCACAAGGTGGCCACTCCATATCATCCACAAACCAATGGGCAGGCTGAAGTCTCTAACAGAGAATTAAAGAGAATCCTGGAACGGACAGTAAATACCCGTAGAAAGGATTGGGCAAGGAGCTTGGATGATGCTCTGTGGGCTTACAGAACAGCATTCAAGACCCCTATAGGGACCTCTCCATACCAACTGGTGTATGGTAAGGCATGTCACCTGCCCGTGGAACTGGAACATAAGGCCTACTGGGCAACCAGATTCCTAAACTTTGATGCCAAATTAGCAGGAGAAAAAAGATTGCTCCAGCTAAATGAGCTAGAGGAGTTCAGATTCACAGCTTTCAAAAATGCCAAGCTATATAAAAAAAAATAAAAAAAGTGGCATGACAGAAAGTTGTCATCTAGAATCTTTAAACCAGGACAGAAGGTTCTGTTGTTTAACTCTAGACTCAGGCTATTCCCCGGGAAACTGAAATCCCGGTGGAGGGGACCATACGTGATTACAAGTGTATCACCATATGGTTATGTGGAACTTCAAGATATTGATTCTGATAAGAAGTTCATTGTCAATGGACAGAGAATCAAGCATTATCTAGAAGGCAACATTGAGCAAGAATGCTCAAGGCTGAAGCTAGATTAAAAGCTCAGCAAGGTCCAGCTAAGGACATTAAAGAAGCGCTTGTTGGGAGGCAACCCAATTTTTATTTACCTTCATGGTTTTTCATGTTTTATTAGGTTCATGATCATGTGGAGTCACAAAACAAATATTAAAAATTGAAAACGGAATCAAAAACAGCAGAAGAAAAATCACATCCTGGAGGAAGCACCTGTCTGGCGTTCAACGCCAGAACAGAGCATGGTTCTGGCGCTGAACGCCCAAAATGGGCAACATCCTGGCGCTGAACGCCCAGAACAAGCATGGTTCTGGCGTTCAACGCCAGAAATGGCTAGTAAATGGGCGTTGAACACCCAAAATGGGCACCAACCTGGCGCTGAACGCCCAAAGTTGTGTGCAAGGGCATTTTGCATGCCCAAATTGGTGCAGGGATGTAAATGCCTTGACACCTCAAGATCTGTGGACCTCACATGATCATTTCAAGATCTGTGAACCCCACAGGATCCCCACCTTCCCTCCTCATAATCCTAGTTTTTTTCTTTCCACATCTTCTTTTTCATCTATTCCCTCTTCTTTTGCTCGAGGGCGAGCAACATTCTAAGTTTGGTGTGGTAAAACAATTATGTGAAGGATCTATAGCTCAGTGGTAGAACATGTGGCTGCAAATCAAGAGATACCTCAGGGGATGCACTTCCCTCCACATAATTATTGGAAGCAACTGAGGATAGAAATACCAAAAATCACTAGGAATCAAGCCACAAAGGCAAGGAAGGGACATAAAAGAGCTCAAGAACATCATTGGTGCCTCAAGAAGGAAATGCCATTATCACTAAGGTGGACTCGTTCCTTATTCTTACTTTCTCTGTTTTTCGTTTTCTCTATGTTAAGTGCTTATCTATGTTTGTGTCTTCATTACATGATCATTAGTAGTAATTAGTGTCTAGTTTGATTTTATCCCCAATTAAGTTATAGTCTATTTTTCTCATCATCAGCAAACATGAATAAAATAGTAGATCTTTTGAATAAGAGGCAATAAAATTTTGAGTTTTTAATAAGAAAAATTCTAATTAGTAACATGTGGTGGCAACGCTTTCTGTCTTCTGAATGAATGCTTGAACAGTGCATATGTCTTTTGAATTTGTTGTTTAAGACTGTTAAATATGTTGGCTCTTGAAAGAATGATGAACATGAGACATGTTATTGATAATCTGAAAAATCATAAAAATGATTCTTGAAGCAAGAAAAAGCAGCAAAGAACAAAGCTTGCAGAAAAAAAATATAGAAAGAAAAAGAAAAAGCAAGCAGAAAAAGCCAAAAGCTCTTAAAACCAAGAGGCAAGAGCAAACAGCCAATAACCCTTAAAACCAAAAGGCAAGGGCAAAAAAAAAAAAAAAAAGGGATCCCAAGGCTTTGAGCATCAGTGGATAGGAGGGCCTAAAGGACTAAAATCCTGGTCTAAGCGGCTAAACCAAGCTGTCCCTAACCATGTGCTTGTGGCGTGAAGGTGTCAAGTGAAAACTTGAGACTGAGCGGTTAAAGTCAAGGTCCAACTCCAAAAAGAAGAGTGTGCTTAAGAACTCTGGACACCTCTAATTGGGGACTTTAGCAAAGCTGAGTCACAATCTGAAAAGGTTCACCCAGTTATGTGTCTGTGGCATTGATGTATCCGGTGGTAACACTGGAAAACAAAGTGCTTAGGGCCACGGCCAAGACTCATAAAATAGCTGTGTTCAAGAATCATCATACTGAAATAGGATACTCAATAACACTATCTGAATTCTAAGTTCCTATAGATGCCAATCACTCTGAGCTTCAATGGATAAAGTGAGATGCCAAAACTGTTCAGAAGCAAAAAGCTACTAGTCCCGCTCATCTAATTAGGATCTGAGCTTCAATCAAAAAAACTCTGAGATATTATTGCTTCTCAACCTATTAGTCTTCTATTTTATTTGTCTAGTTGCTTGAGGACAAGCAACAGTTTAAGTTTGGTGTTGTGATGAGCGGATATTTTATACGCTTTTTGGGGATAATTTCATATAGTTTTGAGTATGTTTTAGTTAGTTTTTAGTCTATTTTTATTAGTTTTTAGGAAAAATTCATATTTCTGGACTTTACTATGAGTTGTGTGTTTTTCTGTAATTTCAGGTATTTTTCTGGCTGAAATTGAAGGAGCTGAGCAAAAATCTGATTCAGGCTGAAAAAGGATTGCTGATGCTGTTGGATTCTGACCTCCCTGCACTCAAAGTAGATTTTCTGGAGCTACAGAACTCGAAATGGCGTGCTTCCAATTGCGTTGGAAAATAGACATTTAGGGCTTTCCAGCAATATATAATAGTCCATACTTTGCATAAGAATAGACGACGTAAACTGGCGTTCAACGCCAGTTCTCTGCCCAAGTCTGGCGTCCAGCGCCAGAAAAGGATCAAAAACTGGAGTTGAACGCCCAAACTGGCACAAAAATTGGCGTTCAACTCCACAAATGGTCTCTGCACGTGAATTGCTTAAGTCTCAGCCCCAGCACACACCAAGTGGGCCCCAGCACACAGAAGTGGGCCCCAGAAGTGAATTTCTGCATCATCCATCATAGTTTATCCAATTTTTGTAAACCTAGGCTACTAGTTTAGTATTTAAACAACTTTTAGAGACTTATTTTGTATCTCATAACATTTTTAGATCTAAACTTTGTATTCTCTGACGGCATGAGTCTCTAAACCCCATTGTTGGGGGTGAGGAGCTCTGCTGTGTCTCGATGAATTAATGCAAGTATTCCTGTTTTCCATTCAAACACGCTTGTTCCTATCTAAGATGTTCATTCGCGCTTAACTGTGATGAAGGTGATGATCTGTGACATTCATCACCTTCCTCAAACCACGAAAGTGTGCCTGACAACCACCTCCGTTCTATATCCGATTGAATGAGTATCTCTTAGATTCCTTAATCAGAATCTCCGTGGTATAAGCTAGAACTGATGGCGGCATTCATGAGAATCCGGAAAGTCTAAACCTTGTCTGTGGTATTCCGAGTAGGATTTAAGGATTGAATGACTGTGACGAGCTTCAAACTCTTGAAGGCTGGGCGTTAGTGACAGACGCAAAAGGATAGTAAATCCTATTCCAACCGGATCGAGAACCAACCGGATCGAGAACCAACCGGTGATTAGCCGTGCTGTGACAGAGCGCGTGAGCGTAGTTTTCACTGGAAGGATGGAAGGTAGCCATTGACAACGGTGATCCACCAACACACAGCTTGCCATAGGAGGACGTGCGTGTGTGAATCAGAAGACAGAGGAAAGCAGAGATTCAGAAGACAAAGCATCTCCAAAACTCCAACATATTCTCCATTACTGCACAACAAGTAACCTTTAATTTATGCTCTCTTGGTTATTCACAATTCAACTGATAAACATAATTGACTTCCTGACTAAGATTTACAAGATAACCATAGATTGCTTCAAACCAACAATCTCCGTGGGATTCGACCCTTACTCACGTAAGGTATTACTTGGACGACCCAGTGCACTTGCTGGTTAGTGGTACGCGTTGTGAAAAGTGTGATTCACAATTCGTGCACCAAGTTGCAATTGTGTGCTGAATTTTTAAATAGTTTAAATATTTTATTTTATTTGCATATTTTATTTTTATTTTTACCATGAGCTATATGTTTCTTTCATTGAATGACACGTTCACTGCCTGATTCGAGCTTAGCTGCATTTGATCCTGAAATTGAAAGAACTCTTTCACGTATTAGGCGAGCTCGACGCAGGATAGCCTCTGAGGGTGGTGAAGTGATTGTTATCGATTCACCGGTCTCATCTTTGGGCAAATCTGAACCGCCATCTGAGAGCGAAACAAGCTCCTTTACTACTGATTCAGTTGATTCTCGTGCAGATAGAATGGCAGCACCTAGGAGGATTACTCTCTAGGAAGCAGGAGCCCCAAATTTTACACTGCAACCGTATCAAGTGCATCATCCAACTCTGGCTACAGATTTTGAACTGAAAACTGCACTAATCAACTTGATGCCCAAGTTTCATGGCTTACCTGCTCAAGAGCCTATCAAGCACCTAAGGGATTTCCAGACAGCCTGTTCTACAGTTAGGCGTAATGGTGCAGATGAAACTTCTATTCTGTTAACCGCCTTCCCATTTTCTCTTAAGGGAAAGGCGAAAGAGTGGTACTACTCCCAACCTGAAGTGACTGTTACCAACTGGGATACGCTCAGGAGAGAATTTTTGGAAAAATACTTTCCAGCTGAAGTCATAGATAGACTTAGGAAATACATCTCCTGCATTGTTCAAGGAGAATCAGAGACTCTTTATGAGTACTGGGAGCGCTTTAAGAACCTTCTAGATGCATGCCCCCATCACATGATTGACAGACTGGTGTTGATCAGCTATTTCACACAAGGCATGAAGCCTCAGGATAAAACTACACTAGATGGTGCTAGTAATGGTTCTATGAAAAAGTACAAGACCGCAGATGAAGCATGGCAACTGATCAGCGACTTAGCTGAATCCACTAGGAATCATAGGCACAGGCATGGCCACTCAAAAGTTGTTGCAGAGGTTTCCTCTAGCATTGAAACTACTGCTCTTACACAGAGTATATGTGAAATGACCAACCTACTGAAGCAAATGCAGTTGAACCAACAACAACAAGCTCAGCCTCACCCACCACAACAGAGCCAACAGTTAGTCCCACAGAGAGTATGCAGAATCTGTGCTGATTATAGTCATTATACTGATGAATGTCCGCAGCTCCAACAAGAAGACAACACTGTGGCAGCTACTCATAACTTCTATGACCGCCCGAATCAAGGATACAATCAACAAGGCGGCAATTACAACCAAGGTGGAAACTATAACCAAGGATGGCAGGACAACTCCAACCAGGGATGGAGAGATAATTCCAACCATGGCTGGAGGGACAACTATAACAGAGGAGGCAGAGATAATAATGGAAACCAGAGGTGGAATAACAACAACAGACAGCAGAATCAAAACCAGCCTTACAGAGCACCTCACCTAAGACAAACTCAAGGATCCCAGCATAACCAACAATAAGTTCCTCAGATCACCTATCCTAATTCCTCATCAAATGATGAGATGCTCCGTTCTCTTGCACAAGGATAACAAGATATGCAGACACAGCTAAACTCTACTTTAAATGGTCTGAATGCCACTTTACAAGCTCTCGCCTCTAGGATAGATTCATTACCTAATTCTACTAACCAACCTTTAAGCTCTAGTAGAATTCCTTCTCAACCCTTACCTAATTCCAAAGGTGGCAACAATGCCATCACTTTGAGGTCTAGAACCATACTGCCAGAGAGGAATCAGGAGGAGCCAAGCCCACTAGTACACGCCCCAACTGAGAATGTGATAGAAGTGGAAGATGCTGAAGAGGAAGAGGATGTACAAGACATAGTGGAAGAAGAAGCAGTTCAACCAAGGAATGGAAAACCAAAGGAAGCTGAAGTTGTACAGGACGTCATCCCTATCCCTTTTCTACACCTTGCAAAGAAATCCAGGAAGCAGATGGAACTTGATCCCAAAATGGTAGAAATATTCAAAAAGATTGAGGTAATTGTTCTCCTTTTTGATGTCATTCAGCAGGTACCTAAATACGCAAAGTTTCTAAAGGATTTATGCATTCATAAAGATAAAATTAATGAGTTAGAAACTATTCCTTTAGGTAGTTCTATATCTGCTTTAATGGAAGGTATACCTGAAAAATGTAGTGATCCAGGTCCATGCATGGTTAACTGTACCATTGGAGGTGTAATATTTTCTGATTGCATGTGTGACTTAGGAGCGTGTGTTAGCATAATGCCATTGTCTATATATGATACTTTGAGGCTCCCTCCTTTAAAAAGGTCGGCAGCTCGTTTTGTGTTAGTAGATAAAAGCATTATTACAGTAGTTGAAATTGCTGAAGATGTATTGGTGAGCATTAAAGGGCTCACATTTCCTATTGACTTCTATATCCTGGAAATGTCCCCTAATGACTCAGGCAGACCATCATCAATCCTGCTTGGAAGACCATTCCTAAAGACTTCAAAGTTCAAGTTGGATGCATTCTCAGGAACTTACTCCTTTGAGATAGATGGCAGAGCAGTGAGTTTCAGTTTAAATGAAGCTATGAAGCACCCTCCGGAAGATCATTCTATCTTCTAGTGCGACATCATTGATGAAACTGTAGCTGAAGTTCACCAAGAAGAAATAGAAGAGAAACACATGGAGCAAGGTCCAAGCGTGGGGACACCCTCTGAACACAATGAGAACCCTTTACCATTATCATTAGCTCAAGATGATCCAGAGCCTAGCCAAGAGCCTAAATCAGAATTAAAACCCCTTCCTCCACACCTCAAGTATGCTTACCTTGAGGATAATCAGAAGTTCCCAGTTATCATTGCAAGGAAACTCACTTCTCAACAAGAAGAGCAACTGCTCAGTGTGCTGAGTAAACATAAGAAAGCAATTAGATGGAGCTTGGCGGATATAATAGGCATCAGTCCTCAAGTTTGTGAGCATAGAATATTCTTAGAAGAGGGAGCAAAGCCTGTTCGCCAGCCTCAAAGAAGATTGAATCCAACCATCTTAGAAGTTGTCAAGAAAGAAGTGACCAGGCTACTTGAAGCAAATGTCATTTATCCCATCTCAGACAGTGAATGGGTTAGTCCAGTACAAGTGGTGCCCAAGAAGTCTGGAGTCACAATAATAAAGAATGAGCATGGAGAACTCCTGACAACTAGAATGCAGAATTCATGGAGAGTTTGCATTGACTATAGGCGTCTCAACTAAGCTACTCGCAAGGATCATTACCCGTTGCCATTCATTGATCAGATGCTCGATCGCCTGTCAGGTAAATCTCATTATTGCTTTTTAGATGGCTATATAGGATACTTTTAAATTCATATAGCTCCTGAGGATCAGGAGAAGACTACTTTTACATGTCCCTTTGGAACGTATGTTTATAAAAGAATGCCTTTTGCCTTATGTAATGCACCTGCTACTTTCCAAAGATGCATGATGAGTATCTTTTCAGATCTTATTGAGAACTGTATGGAAGTTTTTATGGATGATTTTAACGTATATGGTGATTCATTTAGCCTTTACTTGGATAGTTTGTCTAGAGTATTAGACAGGTGTGTTAGTACAAACCTTGTATTGAATTTTGAAAAATGTCACTTTATGGTAAAACAAGGAATTGCACTAGGACATGTTGTGTCTAATACTGGTATTTCTGTAGATCCAGTAAAGGTAGATGTCATTTCTAGTTTACCTTACCCCTCCTCTGTGAGGGAAGTCCGTTCATTCCTTGGCCACGCAGGTTTTTACAGGAGATTCATTAAGGACTTCAGTAAGGTAGCATTGCCTTTATCCAGATTGCTACAGAAGGATATTGAGTTCGAATTCAGTGAAGATTTCATGCAAGCATTTGATAAGCTGAAGATCGCCCTGACTCAAGCTCCAATTGTGAGAGGACCAGACTGGAGCCAGCCATTTGAAATTATGTGTGACGCCTCCAACCATGCAGTAGGAGCGACGCTGGCTCAGCGTGAAGGTAAAGACCCTTTTGTAATTGCTTATGCATCTATGACTTTAGATGCTGCTCAGTCTAATTACACTACTACTGAAAAAGAGCTTCTTGCTATTGTTTTTGCTCTGGATGAATTTCGAGCCTATTTACTTGGTACTAAGGTAGTAGTATACTCAAACCATATAGCTCTAAAATATTTACTAGCTAAAAAAAAGAGTCCAAACCAAGGCTAATACGTTGGATACTATTGCTGCAAGAATTTGATTTAGAAATTAAGCATAGGAGTGGTAACTGAAATTTAGTGGCAGACCACTTGAGTCGCCTTGAGCACATTAAGGATGACTCCACTCCGATAAATTATACTTTTCCATTTGATAGTTTGCAAGCAGTATCTAAAGTAGTTCCTTGGTATGCACCTATAGCTAATTATCTAGTTAGCCACACTTTTCCTCCTGATTTTACTAAGCATCAAAGGGACAAGCTGAAAAGCAAGTCTAAATATTTTATATGGGATGATCCATATTTATGAAGGTGTGGTGCTAACCAGGTAATTAGAAGATGTGTATCACAATTAGAATTCCAGTCCATTTTAGAGGCATGCCACTCTTCTGAGAGTGGAGGACATTTTGGCCCTCAAAGAACAGCTAGAAAAATTCTAGACTGTGGATTCTGGTGGCTTACTCTTTTTAAAGATGCTGCAGAATTTTGTAAATCTTGTTCCCCATGCCAAAGGTTTGGTAATATATCCAAGAGGGATGAGATGTCTCAACAGATTATGCTTTTCTGTGAAATTTTTTATGTTTGGGGCATTGACTTCATGGGACCATTTCCAAACTCTAATAGTTACCTTTATATACTATTAGCTGTAGATTATGTTTCTAAATGGGTGGAAGCAATTCCTACCCATACTGATGATGCTAACACTATTGTTTCCTTTGTTAGAAACCATATTATTTGTCGCTTTGGGTCACCACGAGCAATCGTGAGTGATCAAGGCACTCACTTTTGTAACAGGAGACTGACAGGACTACTGAAAAAGCATGGGATTGTTCATAAAGTAGCAACAGCTTATCATCCCCAAACCAATGGACAAGCAGAAGTGTCTAACAGGGAGATTAAACGCATTTTGGAGAAGATAGTAAAACCTCATAGGAAAGACTGGAGTGCCAGGCTATAAGATGCACTCTGGGCATATAGAATAGCGTACAAGACACCCATTGGGATGAGCCCCTTCCACTTGGTATACGGAAAGGCTTGCCACCTTCCAGTTGAGATGGAACACAAGGCTTTCTGGGATGTGAGGGAGTGCAATATGAATTTTGAAGAAGTTGGTGCTGAAAGAAAATTACAACTAGCAGAATTGGAGAATCTTCGCCTAGAAGCATATGACAACTCCAGGCGATACAAGGAAAAGATGAAGGTTGTCCATGACAAGCACATAAAAAGGAGAGAATTCAGACCAGGAGAGTTAGTTCTTCTATATAACTCAAGGCTAAGGCTTATTCCAGGTAAACTGAGATCAAGATGGGAAGGTCCCTACAGAGTAGAAAAGGCAGAGCCATAGAGAGTTTTCACCTGCGTCATCCTTCTAGCTCTAAATTCCTCAAGGTCAATGGACATCGCCTAAAGCTCTACCATGGAGAAAAGATTAAGGATCACAAAGAACTAAAGGTTTTCCTCTTGGAAGACCCACCAACAGAAGTAGAATGAGCCTGAAGAGTGTCCAACTTAAGGACGTAAAAGCAAAGTGCTAGGTGGGAGACAACCCACCATGGTATGATCGTTCCGTTTCAGTCTTAGTTTTATTTTACTTTATTCTATTTTTGTCTTTATTAATGACTCTTCTCATAATCTCTGCATATAGCCTGCATTTGCATTTGCATTCTGCATATAAAAAAAATGCACGCGACGCGTAAGCGTCGCTGACGCGTCCGCGTCATAGGTGCATTCGGAAGAAAATAAAATTGAACAGAAAGTCACGCGAGAGCGTGGCTGGAGGCGTGCCTTAGGCACAAATATGCCCATGCGACTGCATCAATGACGCGTCCGCGTCATTCTAAAAAAGAGCCTCCCACGCGTCCGCGTCAGCCACGCAAACGCGTGGCCCTGCAAAATCGACGTAAAGAGGTGTATGGCAGAGAGTTATGATGGAGATGGGCTGAACTCGTGCTAGAAGCACAAGCCCTATCACGCAAACGCGTGCCCCACGTGTCTGCGTCGTTTTCAAAATATGGCCATTCACACAATCCCGTCACCCACGTGAACGCATCACCCTAAATTTTGGCAAAATGCATTCAAAACAGAAAGTTGCCCGAACGCAAGGCTGCACTCGCGCCAATAGCACAAATCAGGCCACGCGAACGCGTGACTCACGCGTCTGCGTCACCTGAAAAATATCACACACCATGCGACCGCGTCACCCACGCGTCTGCGTCACGTGCAGCGCACAGCTTATCCAGATCAGCCAAATATCTTATCTTTTCTTCCCCAAATCCTAATTTTTCTTATCCTTTCTTATTTCTTTCTTCTCTCTTCTTCCTTCTTTATTCTTTCTCACGTTTTACTTTCTCCCCTCATTATTTTTCACATCCATTATCAAGGTTATTTTCTTTCTTTCTTTATTTTTTACTTTTCTTTTATTATTTTTATTTATGTTTTCTTTTTCTTTTCACTTTCATTATCTATATTTTCCTTTTATTTCTTTTCTTTTCTTTTTATTCCTTTAATTGGTGTTAGAAATCTAATTGGGTGATTATTTTCTTTTACATTTTGCTTGTGAATTATTGTGGTATTGTTTGACAATTAATATTACTTCTTAAAGGGTTGCTTGCATGTTCAATTTAATACTTTCAATAACATATTCACCATGCATGCTAAGTGTTTGTGAAAAAGTCCGTATGGCATCATGCATTACTTTTATGTCATTCTACTACTCTAATGCTTATTTTTCACAAAACCCCCTTTATATTTTATTGATTAAATATAATTGTCAATACAAACAGGTTGTTAGTTTGAAAGGGTTGATAATCTAACTTGGACATTTAATGCTTGATCTATCCTACTCATGTCTTTGCCGGCATGCCAATAAACATCTTGCATTTAATTGTCATCACCTGCACTTGCTATATTTCCATTGATGAACTTCTCACATGTAGTCATGACCATGTGTTAACGACATCCTTCTTTACCGTGCATTGATTATCACCTATACTATCCACTCCCTTGCTCAAACCCTTAGCTTTACATATTACTTTCTTTTTCCCTTTTTAGGATGGCCACCAAGAAAGGTAAAGAGAAAGCTACTCCCAAACCACCAGCAAGAAAAGGAACAAAAAGGACACTAACGACAGCCATCTTCAACAGCGGTGAAACCCTCAACAAAATGAATCAAGAGGATCATCAAGGTCAATAAAAAAGAGAAAGCTTTTCCAGCAAAGGACACTGCGCGGTTCACTAACCACTACTGTGAGCAGATGTTCCCCATCCTAGCTGAGAGGAATTATAACAATGAGTATCTTCTTATCCTCCCGACCAACATTGCTGAATTTGTTGAGCCCCGCATTGAGCGAAGACAATGGGGATTCCTACGGAGACAGCCACGACAGGTTAACCTTCCTTGGGTAGTTGAATTCTACTCTAATTTTTACATGCCAACCATGCAGTCTGTCTATGTCCGTCAGAAGCAAGTCCCTATAACAGAAGAGGCCATTCAGCGAGCTTTAGATCTTTCCCCTGCTCCAGAAAGATTGGACGCATTCCAAGAAGCCTCATTCAAACTCCAGACATACTAATTTGACTGGGACGCCGTTCTCAGAGTTATCGTATAACCTGGCAGTATATGGATCTACGGATACCATCGGTCCCGACCTAAGGGCATATTGGGTTCCGCACTCACCTTGGAGGCTCGAGTATGGGCACAGATCATGTCCCATTACGTCTTTTCGAGCACTCACGAGTCCTCATTCACTACAGACATGGCTATTTTACTCTGGTGTATCCTTACAGACCAGCACCTCAATTTACCAAGACACATTCGGCGTGCTATGGGACACGTACAGATTGCGGACAACTTACCTTTTTCCGCCTTGGTTTCAGATCTAGTCTCAGCAGCCGGAGTCTCCTACAGAGCTAGGGACACCAAGGCCATGATTCTACGAGATGATCAATACGTCCCTAACGGGAAGTATATCAGACCTCCAACAGCCACTATCAACCAGAGCACAGAACCAGCAGAAGATATCCCTTCTTCTTCCACATCACAAGAACCTTCAACAAACCAACTGCTCCATCAGATACTTGAGAGGCTAGACCGGCTTGACCGGAAAGGAAAGCAAAGAGAGTGCCGTAACAAGCACAGATTTACATACCTCAAGGAGCTACTTGTTGGTAACCACCCACCTAAAGAAGACCCAGACACCCCGGACTCCACTTCATTTACCAGGACAGGGAGCCATGACGGTCCCGATGATGGAGATGCTGCTACCAGCCCCCCTTTGTTCCTAACTGATGGCACTGAGGACGTTGCAAAGCTTTAAGTGTGGGGAGGTCGGTCAGTACCTGACTTCCAGAGGTAATTTCTCTTCCTTAGCACCAATAAAATAGGATATTTAATTATTTTTCTTTTATTAGGATAGGATAGATAGCATAGTAATAAGTAATTGCATGCATGTTCTATTTGGTTAAAAAAAAGAAAATAATAAGTTTCTTTTTAAGACCCTATTTTTGAAAAATTTTGCTAATTTAAACCAAAATTTTTGTGTTAAACTTGTTTGGAAGTTGTAATTGGAATATAGTTAAAAGCTAGAACACACAACCTGTGAGATTTGAGCCTAATTACATGGTTACATTATTTAACCATAATATTTTATTCTTGTGTGTTTACTTCTCTATGATTGTAATCTTTATTTTGTTCCATACTATATGTCCAATGTTTAATGTGTTATATGCATGCATATGATTGAGGCCATTAATTGTTTTAGCTCACTTATCCCAAAATAGCCTACCCTTCCATTTACCTTTGTTAGCCACTTTGAGCCTTTTAAATCCCATTTGTTCAATATTTTACCACATTACTAGTCTTAAACGGAAAAATAATTAAATATTCCAATTGAATCTTTGGTTAGCTTAAGATAGAAATTGTGTGCCAATTGAGTATGGGAAGATTGTGGGAACATGGGTTAATAAGGAAATGTGTCATGATCAAATAATGGGAATTTGGGTACCTACTCATGTGAAATAAGAAAAATTGAAAATCCATGTGCATTGGCAATGTTATGTTTATTTTTAAAAAAAATGGTTCCGTACATAGAGTGACAAAATTAAGTAATTAAATAAGGGGACAAAATTACTCCAACGCTAAGTTAAGTTCAATAAAAAAACCAATGCACATGTGATACAAATTAAGAGAAAAGTTGATGCATGAGTATGTAATACAAAAGTGGGAAAATTTTGGGTAGCTAGGCATGATTTTAGAAGTACATAGAGTGTGTGTATAGGTGAAGAGCTTAGGTTAATTAAAGATTCAATTTATAGCTCACTTAGCCATATATATATACCCTCACCTTTACCTTGGCCCCATTACAACCTTAAAAAGACCTCATGATGTTTGCATTGATACATTAAATACTTGTTGATTGGTTAGGTAAAGAACAAGGTTTAGAAAGCATGATTACAGAAGAGTAGAGTGATTACCCTATACACTAGAGAGACTAGAGTGCATATACACTACCAATGAGGGTTCAATGCTTAATTCTATGTTCTCTGCTTTCATGAGCTGTCTTTTTACAAGTTTACTTGTCTTTACTATATAGTTTGAATTAGAGAAGTTTGAGTTATTTTCGTCTTGAAGAACTTATTTATTTTAACCAAGTAAACAGAATCATATAGTTGCATTCATATACATAAGTTGCATTGTATTGCATGAGTCTTACTTTTTCCTACTCATTTATTTTATCTCCTTAAGCTAAGCATGAGGACATGCTAATGTTTAAGTGTGGGGAAGTTGATAAACCACTATTTTATGGTTTATTTTGTGTTTAATTGAATGGTTTCATCAAGTCTTCACCCACTTATTCATACTAATTGCATGATTTTATAACTCCTTCCTAATATTGTTTTATGATTGAAAACTTGCTTCCTAAAGATCTTTAATTAGTATATTTTAATTCTCCTTTATACCATTCGATGCTGTGATCCGTGTGTTAAGTGTTTCAGGCTTCATAGGGCAGGAATGGCTTAGAAAATGGAGAGGAAGCTTGCAAAAATGGAAGGAACACGAGAAACTAAAGAGATGACCAGTGAACACTGACACGCGCGCATGGCTGACGCGAACGCGCGGAATGGAGAAAATCGCAGCGACGCGAGCGCGTGCCTGACGCGAACGCGTGGATTGGAGTCTGCAGAAATGATGCGAACGCGTGGACGACGCGTACGTGTGACAAGGAAAATCACTGAATGACGCGAACGCGTGGACGACGCGTACGCGTGACCTGCGCGATCTGCAGAATTAACAGAAAATGCTGGAGGCGATTTCGGGCCGCGTTTTGACCCAGTTTTCGGCCCAGAAATACAGAATAAAGCCAGGGAACATGCAGAGACTCAACACGCAACTTGACACACTCATAGTTTTAGATACATTAAGATAGTTTTTAGTTTTAGATCTGAATCTAGAGAGAGAATTACTCCTCCTCTAGTTTCACCTTGTAGTTATTGCTTTTGCTTTTGGATATTGAAGAGTCATTACCTCCGTTGAAGACATTATTCTAGTTTGTTTCTTCACTTACTCTTTTATTTATTTATAACATATTCTTAATTCTTGCTTAAGGTAGTAATTGGATTATTTTCATGAATTGTTAGTGAAGAGGATTACTTTTACTTTTAATAAATTTCAAAGTTTTATTCTATTTAATTTATTATGTCTTCTTCTTATATTTTTCTGAGTATTATATTAATGTCAATGGAGTAGATTCCCAAACTTGACATGGGGGTTGATTAGAAGGAGACACTTGAGTTGGAAGGCTTAAGTGTTGGTTAAATTGAAAGTTGTTGGCTAGTTCTGTATTTACTAACGCTAGACCTTCCCAAGGGAGAGGACTAAGATTTGCGAATAAGGATTAGCTCAATCACTTGACTTTCCTTTATTTAGTAAGGGTTAACTAAGTGAAAACAACAACCTTTTTGACACTACACTTAAGATATCCCAACAAGGATAGAACTTCCAATTAATCATTCCCCAGTCAAGGCCTTTTTATATTAATAATAATTCTTAGTTTTATTGCTTTCATTTATAATTATTGCTCATTATCCAAACTCAAACTCTCTCGGAAAATTCCTAATTAATAAATTAGCATCCTTTCCTGCAACTCGTTGGGAGACGACCTGGGACACATACTCCCAGTATTATTATTTCTAAATTTCGTGACAACTTTTTTAAATTGACAAGGCGGATCTTAGCTGGTTAAGAACTATACTCTCAATGCATTCTTTATATTGATTTCTTAATTAGTCGGCTTCTGCCTGCACATCACATAGATTGTTAGAATGAGGTAAGAATTACTAAAATAAAGTGAGTTAATAAGTCTGTGACATTAAGGAAAATAGTGCATGAATTCTAAGTTGCGCGTAGTTTAGAACTCACACACTAGCATTGAAAGCTATGTGTCACAATTACACAAAAGAAGTATGCACTTCACTCATTCTAGTATGCCTGAGATACTTTGAAGGAAACTTGTAGGTTAAGACAAACAAACAAGTAATAAAAAATAATGAAAGCATTCAAGAAAGAATCTAGTGATTGTGAAATGGATAATGAATGGAAATCGGTTGATGTGTAAGGAACTTAATGAACAAAAGAAACTATGGAAATCACACAACAATCAACGACACACTTTGAATTTTTGTTCGCTTAACCTAATTGACATAAAGTGGAATACACGGGTGCTATGCAAATTAGAAAAATAGAGATATAAGGTAAAATCAATCACATAGCAAGCATGATCCATATAGCTTGATAATTTCAAAAAGATGTCCTTAAGTGAGCTTACAATCCAATTTCACAATTCTACAATATCGATGCACAAACTTGGTAACGGAAATAAAAATCAACATAAGCAAGCATCACCTAACAACAAATGAATCAAATAGAATCAAATTGCCTAATGATAGATAATAAAATCAAATCACATGGTGGCCAAAATATACAATTTAGAAATCCAAAAGCATCTTGAAGGCAAAGTCATAAGTACTTAGTATGCACAAAATTAAGCAGGAAGAATTCAATACCAAACAATAAATTATAACCTCAATAAAGAAATCCAACAATGAACATTCACAATAACGATGCTAAAATAGCATCATGTCAGTAATCAACAACAATATCTCAGCATAATCAACAAATCAAATCAATAATCCAACACTTATCACCAAAAGATAACATATCCTAACCAATTAATCTACTAAAATAGAAAATTAAACTAACTAACTAACAAATATAAATGGTGGTAAATGGTGAATGATGATAATGGATGGTGGTTGAATGAGAGAAAGAAAAGAAGAGAAGGGAAAAGAAAAGAAAAGAAGTGGAGAGAGGAGAAAAAAAGAAAAATATGTAGAAAGGGGAGTCATGCGTATGCGGAATCATGTATGCATACGCATGACACACTTTTTTTTTGAGTTTGCGTACGCATTCAAAGAGCCAGGTACGCGAAGGCTTGAACGTGGAGAGAAAGATGCATACGCGAGCAGTGGATACGCGGACGGTACTTTCTGTCTGTATAAATTGCATACGCAGCAAGTGACCGCGCACGCAGGATGGTCCAAAAAAGCAGAGATGCGTACACGATAATATGGCCGCATACGCGGGACTATTTTTTTTAAAAAAAAACAAGACTTTCCAACCGACTATTTACATTTTAAAACAAACCAAACTCCAAAGTTAAAGAAATCTTTAACTTCTAAAAACTATTTAAACATTTAACTATGCATTTTAAACAAAAATACTATTCAAAACAAGATTTTCAACAAGATTGTTAATTATTCAAACATGTGATTTAAAACAAAAATTCTACCAAGCAAACTAACATCTAAGAGCAGTATATACAAAAGTGATATAAAGAAGGAAAGCATCTAATAATGGAAGCTCAATTTATTCATCAACTATATACAAAAGAGAGAATGAAAAGAGTTTACCACGGTAGGGTGTCTCCCACCTAACACTTTTAGTTATAGTCCTTAAGTTGGACATTTGGGAAGCTCCTTATCATGGTGGCTTGTGCTTGTATTCATCCTTAAACTTCCACCAATGTTTGGACTTCCAATGATCTCCATGATTCCAATTGATATCCACTAAGCCTTGATGAAGTTGCAAACAAGTTAACAGCTCCCAAAACTGATCCTCTTATATGCTGGGATCTCAAGTCTTATTCTTACACCCATCTTCTAATTGATCATCATGATTCCATCTGGGTGAGAAGCACACAGAATTCTCATTCAAGCACCCAAACATCCTCCAAAACCTACACAATTGAGCTCTACAACAACCATTGAGCTTATCCCTTGATGATCCAACCATAATGAATTGAAGATTGTGTCTCCACCTACTAATCATCCCTATTTTGCTCTTGAATCCACATAGAGCCCTAAGTTGATCATCCGTCTCAAGTAAATTATATTCAAGCAGAATAAGAAAGATAAGAGACATAAATTTTATCCACTTGAATGATGTAATGGATGATGGTGACTTAGGAAGGGATGTTTCCAGCGGTCTTGCAAGTTCCACTCTCTTGTGCTCCTCTTTGATTACCTCCAGCTCTTGACAACTTTCTTCCAATTCAATCTCTTCCTCACCAAATTCTTCTACCTTTTTCCCATCACTCAAGAAATAAGTTGGAGGTTGAGTGAAGTCTATATCAACATCTAATTCCAATTCAATTGGGGGGGGGGGGGGAGATCCAACAAACTCAAAGAGATCATATGTTGGTGCAGAATCATAATCAATAAGAGAACTTGCTGCTTGCTCAACTTCTTCCAATTTCTCATTCACAATATTCTTTGGAGGTTGCGCACCCTCCTTAACATCACTTTCAAACTCAATGGAAGAAGGCTCTACAACTTTAGATTCTTCTTTGCACTCAGCATCTCCTAAGTCAACCACTTCTTCTTCTTCAATGATTTTGGCTTCCTCCACTTGTTCCAATACCAAACTCCACTCCTCATCCTCCACTTGAGTTTTCAATCTCTCTTTCATACTACGCTCTTCAATTGATTCTCCACATGTGGCCATGGGAGTACCTTGAGTGCATAACCATTGTGAGACAAAATTGCTCACTACCTCGGTCAAGGTAGCCATGAATTCTACTTACTTCCTTTAAGCTTCACATCGCTCTTGAAGAATGCTACAAAATTTTATTTGCTCTTGGAGAATTGAAATGAGAGTTTCATCCATGGATATTTGAGGTGGAGAGGAGAGTTCATTGTTTGGGAGAAAGGGTTCATAATTAGAAGGTCGTTCATATTGGTGGGAGTATTGAGATGGTGTATATAGAATTTGTGGCTCTTGGGAATATTTTTGTTGGAATGGGGGTGGTTCAACAGGTATTCGTTCATAGTGGTCACAAGGGTGTGATACATGAGGTTGGTAGTTTAGTGGATATGGGTTGTAGGAAGGTGTTTGGTAAGATGGGGCTTGTGAGTATGATGGAGAACAATGTTGAGGAATTAGTTCATAATTGTGTGCATTATGGTGTGAATTGTAACCATAAGAGACCGAAGGAGGTTGTTGCCATGAAGGTTGACCACAAGCATGTGTCTCCTCCCTAACTTGATATCCATTCCCATAATGTGATCCCTCATTGAAACTTTCATTTTCTACAACATAGTTCTAACCAAACTCATAGCCAAAAGGATGAGAATTCATAATAACAAGAGATAACAAAAGCAAAAGCTAATAAGAACAAAGAAAACAAAATCCTACAACTAGCAAAAACTAACAAAGAAACTAAAGCAACTATTCATAATATTAACATATATACAATAACCAATAACAAGCGCACATTTGCAATTCCCCGGCAACGACACCAAAAACTTGATGGAGGAAAATCGTCAGTTCAAAATTTTTACAAAATAATTCCATTGAAGTATAGATCGAAACCAACAGACAACTCTGAATCAAAGTTTAATTTGTTTGTCACTTAAATTAAACTAATGAAAATTAAGAGTATTTAAACCTCGGGTCATCTCTCAAAAGAATTGCAGGAAAATGTGCATATTATTAGTTATGAGAATTTTTGTGGTTTTTAATATGATGAATAAGAAATGTAAATTGTAAGAAAGTAAAGCTAACAACTAAGATAATATAAATGCTAAAAGACACCCATGGCAAGGATTAAGAGTCAATGTTTCCTATCCTAGATCATTGACCACAACATGGTAATTACAAAGGGTTAATTCCACTTAGTTATCCTCTAACATCGGGGGGTAAAGTCAAGTGGACATAATTGATCTTAAAAACAACTAACAACCCTAAATTACCAATCATACTGGATATCAATGACGTCAAGGCACCTAAGTCCTTAATCTCAAGGCAAGAGTGCTAAAATCTACTCTAAAACTAAGCCAAGTATTTTATCAAATACTTGGAAGGCATAAAAAAAGTATAATAAATTGTAATAATAATAAAATCTAAAGCTACCAAATGCAAGATAACAATAGTAACAACTCAATTGAACACCAATTAACATGAAAATATCAAACTGCGTTAAATAAAAATCAAAATCAACAAGGGTTTATAAACATAAAAGTGACCAAAATGAGAAATTGACAAAAAGAACTAAGAAAATTAAAACACTAAAACAAGGAAAAGTAAAGGAAACTAAATCAAAATAAGTATTTAAACCTAAATCTAAGATGAAATTAAGCACAAAATCCTAAATTCTAAAGAGAAAAGAGAGCTTCTCTCTCTAGAAATTTAACCTAAAGCATGGCTAAAACTATATTATGACTACTTGGTTCATTCTCCCTTCAATTCCTGGTTCAATAGCATCTAAAATGGGTTGGATTGGGTCCAAAATGCTCTAGAAATCACTGGTCACGTGTTGCCTTAAGTGAGTCACGTTTTTTGTGTTCCGCGTACGCAAAACTTTGGCTGCGTACGCGGACGTCTTAACACACGTCTACCATAGAAAATTGTATATCATTTTGAAGCCTTAGATGTTAGCTTTCTAATGCTACTGAAACCTCCTTATTCGAAGCTCTGTAGTTCAAGTTATGATCACTTTAGTACGAAGAGGTCAGGATTGACAACTCTACAAATCCTTTACTTCTTCATGATTTCTCTACTTTTGCATACTTTTCCTTCATCATTCCAAGCCATCCTTGCCTTAAATCTCTTAAACAAACACTACGAAAAAAAAGCGTTTTTTTCGACACCAAAAATCAACGGCTATTTCTGCCGTCGATAATTTTCGACGACTTGCTATCGATATTAATAAAAAAAAAATTAAAAATAAAATATTAAAATCGATAGCCACGTCATTAATATTTTTATAAAGCATTACTTTTTTTTCTTATTATAGTCACATTATGGACGCACTCGAGGTCGAAAATACTTTTAATTTAAAATCGATACATATGGTGTCTATTTTTTTATTTAAAATATTGACAAAATTGTCGTCGATAAATTTAAACAATTTATATCGTTTTTCTAAAATGGAATAAACGATATAGATTTAATGTATAAAATAGACGCGACAAATATGCGGTCGATTTTTATAACTACAAACACATATACCCGCTTCTCCCTCCGACGTCCAAAGTGTAGAAACGTAATTCTCCCAAATTCCCTCGTTCAAACCCAAATTCACACCATTCTTCGCTGCTGTCGTTGCTGCGTCACGGTTGCGCCGCCATCGCTCCTCCTGCTCACGCCGCCGTCGCGCTTTGTTGCTGCCGTGCCGCTGTCGCTCATCACATTCGCGCCACCGGCGCTCCTTCTCTCTGTTGTCGCCGTCGCTCCTCCTTCTCCGCTCTCTCTTACACGTCTTCTCTCTCTCAACCGAGCTCACAAAAATTAGGTATCTTTTTCAGTTATTGTTATTGAACTTCCAAATTCCATTGTCTTATTTCTATTCCAAATTCTCCAAAATTTGTAATTATTTGTTCTTCTAAACATTTGGCATATATTTCTGCATTTATTTTCCTATTACTATGCTTTTTTCAGATTAAATATTCTCCAGCTTGATGCTTATTTGGACTGCTGTCTAATGCTTGCAGGTGATTAACTTAAGAGGAGCTGAACAGATGTAAGCTACTATTCGAACTTTGAACTCTATATTGAAGTGTTGCTGATCTTGGTGGTGTTCATGCTATTTGATGGTTTTTTAGTTTCATTTAAGCCAAATCTTTTAATTAGAGTTCTATTCATGCTTGCTGGAGTGATGTTCTCCTTCAACCTGTGCCAAATCTAGCTTTGTAGAAATGCATTTTAAAAAAGCAGCTTTCATGTTATTGTTGGTTGTTTGTAACATTTAGCATTGGATAGATAAGATTATGGATTAAAAATGTTTTGTTTGTTGAGTTTAGGAATTTCAGCACATTGACTTGAATAATGTTAAAAATGCCAGATTAGTGATAGGAAAATCTAAAATGACATTAGTATTTTCTTATCTTCTGGTTTCTCCTTATAAAGTGACATCCAAAAAAGACAAAAAAAAAAAAAACCTGAAAAATACACATGGAGCCTTATATTATATACTAGTAGTAGCATGTTACAGGAGTTGGACTTGAAAACAAGTTCATTGGTTGACAGGTTTTATATTCTCTTAGAGTCAACTTTAAATTGAGGCTAAAAGATTTAAATATGATAATGTTGGTGTGTATGTTAAAAAATGTGTCTAATTGTGTGAAACACAATATATAGAATCAGAGCTTCTTATTGGAGGCAAAATCAGTTTTCTGTTGGGGATAAAAAATTTGTTTTTCGCTTTAGCATTTCGCTCCCAATGAAATGACATTCAGTGGTGTGATGATGATATTGAGGAGAGTTACAAGGAGCCTCCACCGTATAAGTACCCTGAGTGTGATTGCGGAGCTGGTGTCTGTAGAAAGGTCGAGGATCCGGATGTCCATAAGTACTATTTTGCTTGCCCTGTTCCACGGGTATGAATGAATAATTCAATATATATTGGAATTGTCAAATTGTATATTTGTCATATTCAACACGTTTAGCTTTGCAATATTGAATATTGCTATTGAGGATTATGTATGTCAATAAATCTTGGGAGGGGATGGTTGGTAGATAGATGTATAACTTTCTTAATCTTGTAAAAAAATGGATGGAAATTTATCCTTTTTTTTTACTCATGGTACCATTAGTCTGTACAGTAATGCGATATAAAGTTATAAACTATTAGTACAAGTAACTATGCAAGACAAATACAAATACAAAAAGAAGTACCTATTTAACTTATTTTTTTGTGTATGTGTATTTTAATATGTATAATATTTTCATTGTAGCAGCAATTAATATATATCATTATATTCATTCGGCCCAGAAAGGTGCATGGCATGATTGACTAATTAAGACTACTAGCTCGTGTTTTGTATGTTTGTTAATGTCATATGTCTGATTTCTAGAGTAGTTTATGTGTTCTGTCTTTGATCCTTCTTAGTTATTGCATTAATTGGACACCAAACAGTGTTATTTGATCTATCTTTGAGTGAAAAAGAAAAGGAAAAAATTGGAAAGGGACTTTTTTTAACTATAGTCTTTTTCTACTATCTTTTCTAACTCCCTTGGTAAACAAATTAATATACATAATAATATACATAAGATGATGATGAGCGTCACAAATATACCTCAATCCTATATGTGAAGGGACGGAGATGAATTTGGTGCATAATATTTTCTAAATTAATATTTTTCTTTGCTTCGTGTGTGTGTCTCTGTTTTCTATGTATTTTAGATGCCTACAGTCACAAACTCACAATAAATTAAGATGCCTAGAGTCACAAACTCACAATGCTAATAAACAAAAGATTACATGTAAAAGTGTCATAAGAATTAAGATACTGAAATACAAAGAAAAATATTAACAAACAACTATTCATGATTTTGAAGGTGATCAAACTTACAGTGAGAAGCCAGGACATGATTTTGCTTTGAATGCAACCTATGATGATGTGAATGCTTCAAGCTATGATGCTCTAGTCATTCCTAGAGGTCGTGCACCTGAGTATTTGGCACAATGAATCTGTCATTGCATTAGTGAAGCATTTTATGGAAAGCAAGAAGCTAGTTGCATCCATCTGCCATGGCCAACAGATTTTAGCTGCTGCAGATGTGCTCAAGGTACTCTTAGATCATGTTTGATATATTTCACATACATTTGTTCCTCAACGAGCACTGAAGTTGAGCTGTGTAGGCGAAACGTGTGCAGTGTCTACATTGATTTTATTCTTAAATTAGCATGATGTAAATTGTTCACATTAATTTGTTAACGCTTTAAACACAATTAAATTTGGAAAGATATATTTTTTGCAACTTGTGTGAGTAGGTCTTTGTGTGTACTTAATGGCATGTATATTGATTTTTAGCAATTCACAAATGGCACAGCTTGGTTGCACTTCATTTATGTGTGCTTTTCTCCTTTTTGTAAAAGTCACAACTATGGTTCGCTTTAGTGGATGAGCTACTTCTGAATTTGTTCTCATTGGAGCGAGGACTGGATACACTGATCAACCAGTCACTAATGTACCATAAAGAAATTAGAGTTAAATAGTAAATACACTATCACAAGTATTGGTAGAGTTTAAGACTCCCAGAAAAATTATTCAAGGTTTAACCTTCTATTTTTTTTATTTATTTAGTATAAATTTTACTTTTATATTTAAAAATTTATTTGTCTTGTTATCTAATATTCTATATAAATTTTATTTTTATATTTAAAAGTTTATTTGTATTAATTGTTTACTATTTTTCAAATAAAAAAATAATAAAAAAATATGGCTATTGAAATCGATAACCGTGTCGCTTTTTAAATATAAAATAAACAAAGGATTTGCTGGTATCTAAATAATTAAATCGACGGCAATTGTGTCGATTTTATTGGATCAAATATCGACACAAATGGCGTCGATTTTAAATAATAATATCGACGGCGATGTTGTCGATTTTAGTAAGAAGACAAAATTTCCAAACTCATATTTTAGACGAAAATGCTATCGATTTTATTAAATTATTATCGATGGCTATGCGAGCCGTTGATTTTATTAGAATTTTAAAAAATCGATAAGCTTAATAGCGACCATCTCCACCGTCCGTTTTGCCATCGATTTTTAGCAATTTTAAGCATAAAAAGTATGATTTCTATCACTAAGCATAAGTAGGAGGAATTTACAAAATTATATTATTTCAATGAATAAAATATAAGAAAAGTTAAAAAATTCACTCAATTAAGACAAATAAATACTATAAAATGTAGATTTATCAAAAATAAAATAAATTGATTTCTCTTACACAGTCTGCACCATTTTTAAAGCAGATACTACCTTAATTTTACTGGTTATGACTGAAATATTGAAACAGCGCAAAATTTTCTACCTTAATTTTACTGGGAGCAGGTGTGAAATTAAGGTAGTATATTTGTGTGTGCAATTTTTGCTATCTTTGGCTGCAAATTGAGAGTATAAAAATTATATTAGTGACTTTGCAGCCACTAAATTCAAATCAGTGTTATTCCTCAGTTTTCCTAACAGAGCCAATGAAATTGGACTGACTGCAAAATTATGGTATATACAAAATCATACATGTTATTTTAACTAAAATTAAAAATAATAAATTTTTTATTTAAATAAAAGAAGTCCACAAAAAAGTGACCAAGATACCAATTTCATAGATAAGAAAGCACGACCTACAATTATTGCTATTGATGGCTAGCTACTTTACATATATATTTGATTCGAGGACAATGAAACTAGCTAGGGATACTAATGGTAATACGACAATAAATTTTTGGAGAGTTTGGACCATTATATATTGACTACTTGAACTAGCTAGTATATATTTTTAGGCCGTATGTTAAAATTCTTAGTAATAAAGATTTTTGAATTTTTATTTAATAATATTTAAAAAATATTAAAACTTGAATATTTTGTATATAAAATAATAAAAGCTTTTAATTAATAATTTCAACATCCGTTCTTCAAGCACACACTATAACTAAATATTATATTGACACACATCATTTAATTAAATTTTTTCTTTCTTATGGTATCTTTTAATTTAGTAGTTCAAAAACTAGTTTGCAACGAATTTAAATTCATCGGTAAATTATTGTATACACAATATAAAATTTAAATATTTACACTTATTTAAATGAAGAAATGAGTTAATCCCTCAACTTTAACTATTCAATTATTAATTAATATAGCCATAACCTATTCGCTTATAGGAAACGGATAATGTGGGTATTTGTCCACACTTCAAAATCCAAACCAGAGTACGTAGTGCTTCGAAAATCCTACGTCATCACATGACATCAGCTTCACGTTTGATGTTGACACGTGACATACATGGGGAACCTTCAGTGCAACCCTCACGAAGGTGTTTGGAAGGGTCATCTCATCCCAATCAAAGCATGATAATTGAATAATTAAAAAACTAAAAAATATAATATTTTATTCAAATAATATATATATGTATGGCAGCACGCTTAACCGGCAAAAAGGGGCCAAATATTCTCTTTCAATTTGCAGAATCTTGTACCTTGACTTGTCATATACCTGCGTTTACTTGAAATGGAGGACTACTATTTTGGAAACCCTAATTATTCTAACCCTAATTGCGCTCATTCTTTCGTGACTATGGCTACTCCCACCTCAGATTTCATGTTATCTGATTATCTATTGCTTGATGATGATGTTATTATGATTGATAATCATCATCAACATCAAGATCAAGAGTCTTGGTCACAGAGTACTGAATCATCTTCGTTGGCAGCAGCATCAAGCAATGTCAATCACGAATTTGGTGGTGCAACAACCTCCAGCCACAATAACAACATGCAAGTGATGCTTAAATAATCTTTCTCTACATACACATGATTCTATTTTTTTGTTCCTTAAACAATAAATTAAAATAGGTATACTGTACCATGCGTATATATTATTAGTTGGTACTACTATGTAGATATTATTATATGTTATTTTATGTATATATATGCTACATGTATAATAATCTTTGATCGGCTATTATTAAATTAAATTATTGATAGTGAGTAGCTTTTGGATTTTGTTGACAGAAAATGCAAAAATAATGTGAGTAAGCGAAACAAGCAGGTAGAAGCGAGGCAAAGGGTGGTGTTCAGAACTAGATCGGAGCTAGAGGTCATGGATGATGGATTTAAATGGAGGAAGTATGGAAAGAAGTCAGTAAAGAACAGTCCCAATCCTAGGTAATAACTAATTAAAACTAACAAAAATATTGGAATAAATATAGTTATTAACTTGAAAAATTACGTTTCTGCCTTAGCTTTATCTTAGCTAAGATCAAAAAAAGTTATTGATGCATGACTTTACAAGCATGTAAATTAAGCAGACTAATTAATGCGTGCAAGATTGCTTGCTTGTTGCTAGCTAGCAATTTGCTCATATGGTGGGTCTTAATGATTAAGGTTTTCTGTGGCGGCTGATATATAAAAATATATATAAAACACTAATAATTAATAAGAGAGGGAGATAGGGACTTCTAAAGCTATATATGTGATTATTGTAGTGCTAAGGGACCATGGAGTTTAGATGTATCCATTTTTGGCTGCTTGATTATATATGATTAAATGGCATGGGCTGTATGCGAAGTTCTTCAGAGCAATTCTTTGACTGGTTACTACCGCCGGTAAATCATCAGCGCTTTTAATTTTATCAACTTGGCCTTTTCGTATACCTATAGCTAAGGAAGAAACAAAAATGGTGCCTATGCAGCTATGTTGAGTAGTATATTATACATGTATTTGTGTATAAATATATGTATTTAGTGGTTAGTTTTATATATTAAAATTAATTATTAAAATTAATTATATATATATATATATTATTTAATTTATTTTTAATATATATTTTATGTTCTAACATATATTTTATATTAATAATTAATTTGTGTGATTGATTTTAATATATAACTAATACGGTAGTTATTATATGTTCATATTAAGAGATGTGTACATGTTTTGAGTTTGAAGCGTATGTTGTGAAAAATATACATCCGAACTCATAGAAGGTGCATGTAAATTTTACTCATTCAAGATTAGGGGTGGAATTAAGCTGGATTATTCATAGGGAGATGCTTGAACTCGATTTAGGTTTAGTTTAATTCGATCGGCTTATTTTGTTAGCAGCAATGCTATGTATGTGATTAATAAATTATTATGTTGGATCAGAATTTAGTCAATAATAATTTGTACTTAAATTTGTAGATATTTATACACAAAAAATATATAATTTATATTTATTAAAATTTATATATATAAATTAATATAATTTATATTCATATTTTTTAAAAATTTATGAATCAATAAAATTTATTTATTGAATGATGACTAAAATTATTAAAAATTATTGGCTTTTGGAGTTTTTATTTTGTTAAACATGTTAGGCTTAGACATTTTGTAAAGTCTATTAATTAAAAAAATTAAATCATAGACTCATCAAAATACTATTTTTATAAATTAAATTATTATTAGTTTAGAAATTCAACTACTCATTTAAAATTACATCCAAAATAAAGCCAAATTATAATTGCTTATTTACAATAAACCCAAATTAAAAACAAAAAACAAATGAGCAGTCAAGACTAAAATTAAGATCGTAGCTTCTTTTTTTGTTGTTGAAAAAAAAATTGTTTATAGACTATAGTGTAATTATAGTTACGGTTATGATATTTTACTAATAATTGATATATAAATAAATTATTATTTATAAATTATAAATTATAAATTTTAAAATATATATAATGTCAATTTAAATTTTTTTATTATTTAGAGTTATAATCTATAAAACAGGCTTTTAAATAAGTCTGTAGGTTTATTGTCGAACTTTTATATAGATTAAGTTCGAGTTTAAAAATTAGCCTATAAAAAATAAAGGCTTAGACTTATTGAGTCATATATTCAATATAGGAGACAAATTTGTCTAGATCAAAATTCAACTTGACCCGACTCATCATTTTCAACCGTTGATTAATTGCTCGTCCAAAGTTGAGTTAACAAAAAAAAATGTTTGGCTTGTATGAACTCCTACTGTGTGGGTAAGTACATAGTAGTATCTTAAAGTTTAGTTATGAGTCAACAAAAAAATGTTTGCAGGAACTATTACAAGTGCTCGAGTGTAGGATGCGGTGTGAAGAAAAGAGTGGAAAGGGATGCAGAAGACAGGAGCTATGTGTTAACAAGTTATGACGGTGTTCACAATCACCAAAGCCCTTCTTCTAACTCCTACTACACTACTTCTCCATTCTCCATCTTCCATTCTAATGATATTAATTGGTCCCTCCATGCTCCTGCTGTAAACTCATCATCCTCTAATTCCTAGACACTACTACTTTCATGTCAATTACCGCTACAAACAAATATGTTTCTATGTATGTAGATTATTTGTTTATCTAGAGAAGGCTGAGAATTGAATTATTGAAGGTTTTGCAGTAGTTAGTTATTTTTAGTTTAATTAATTACCTTCATCCAATTCTCTAATTAATTATAATTATTAACATTATAAGTTATATATAACTCTATGTATACTCAAGAAGGTATTGAAGGATAAATACTTCTACATCTAAGGAAGTGCGCTAACTCACTGTTGGAGTCAACGCGTGGCTATTTGTCGTCTCTGTTCATTCCAGATAGTGGCACAAAACTGTTTAGTGAGACCCACCATCAATTGTCCAATTTAAAGCTTAAGCAACTACAGAATGAAATGTTGGAGAACTTTATATATATATATATATATATATTTTTTTTTTATCAAATTTCTTGTTCTTTTCGGTGGACCAGGTTATTAATTTTTAGAGAAAATAAGAAATAAATTTTAACTTCTATTTTGAAGTTAAATAATTTTTTTATTAAATTTAATTACAAATAAGTATTTGATATTTGTAAACCACGGAAAACACGAGTTTTTTTAATACTTAACTCAAATTATCGCTTATAAAGACCTATATGCATGGTTGTCAAAACTGAATCGATGATCAAATCGACCAAGCTATTGAGTTACTAGTTTATTAATTTAACCGATAAATCATTGGTTGAATCGATAAAATCGGTTCTATATAAATAAAAAATATAAAATAATTTAAAATCTAAAATTAAATTTAAAATACATATCTCCACTAATATTTTAAAAACAATCAAGTTGCAACAAATTATAATCAATAAATTATAATCCGATTATTATTAAATAAGTATATAAAGTTTCAGTATTTTTTATAATAAAAAATTTTTAATTTTATTTTTATATTAAAGTAACTATTTTTTTAATAACTAACTAATTAATTTATATTTATTATATTCTTATATACTATATGTATTTATTGAAAATAATATTAATAAATATTATATAATCATAAATAATTAATTATATTATAATTAATAAAAATATTTGATATTTTTTATTTATATATGTTTAATAACATTTATATTAATAATTACGAATAATAAAAAATATAATTAATTTAAATATAAGTATAAAATTAAAAAAATATCTAAAAAATTATTATATATTTTTACTATATATTTAATAATTAGTATATATAATAAAAAAATATAGCTTAATGGCAAGGGAAATATACGATAACAAGGAGGACCCAAATTTAAATCACATTTCTATCAATTTTGGAATTTTTTTTAAATGGTTCGGTTGAATCAATTTTTTACTAATTTTCACTGATTTTAACTGATTTTCACCCGCTTTAATTTGACTAGTTCTTATCAATATTTATCCTTAAATGGCCCTAGGACTAAATCGAATCAGTTAGAGATCTAGTTTACCAATTTTTTTATAGAACCGGCTAATTCAATCTATTTTTTATAACTATGCCTATATATTTTCATCTACAAAAATCAAAGACTTGTATTTTAATTTAATAAAAAAATATATTTATTTTCATGATAAAAGATTAGAAATTTTTTTGTAATTTTTATCACCCAATATTATAAACTGTTGTCTCTTATTTACTTCCTGTGAATTGTGTTAGAAGATGAATATGTGGATTTGGAAGGGTCATAAATTTTCAAAACAGTGTTGTTAAAGAATAAATTTAATTTATTATTTTTAACTATTACTTAGTTAATAATATTTAAAAGTGTTTGTTAAAAATATAAAATTAGGTTCTTGGACTAAAGGTGTTAAACTACTAGCTCAAAATGTCGACCAATATAAATTAAAATTATTAGTTCACTCGTCCACTTAAGTAAATATCAATATTTGAATTTCGTTTTGTGCATGCAACAACCCATTAACTAATGACAGACCCTTAAATAAAGTTCAGATCTACAATAAATTAATCAATGGACTACTAGATTAAAAGATAACGTAGGCAACAAAAAATTATTAGTCCTCAAACTTTTCTCATGTCAAAATATCTCAGCCTATTATCCCATTTAACCCAGTTTTAAAAATAAACAAATTTAGGTCGTTGATGATAACGCTACTAGAAAAATCACTTTAACAACCACTTATTTTGTTTTTAGCGATAATAAAATTAGCCGCTAATACATTTATCGGTAATTAGACATTAGATGCTTATGTTTTGTCACTAAAAGGTTTTAATGGCAATTATACAATTGCCGGTAAAGACCTTTTTAATGGCCACTAAAAGTTATAATTTTTTGTGGTCATTTTCTCGATAATTTATATGGCCACTAAAAATAATTATAAGATTATAATGTTATTCACTTTTAGTTTTCATTGTTATTGCCACTAAAACCTTAAATCATTTTTTAATGTTACAAAAAAATGCTGAATACCGTCGGATTTACCGATGGAAAAATGAAAATAATCTTCCGGTAATAAGATTACCATTGGATTAAATCCGATGGTATGAATCTTGCCAATACTTATTTACCGTAGGATTTTGCTGTCCACTAGTAACTTGTGGCGACAGAATTTGATTTTTAAGCTACGAATATCTAATGCCAGTTAACGGCGGATTTTTTCGACGGTAACTTTGGCTCTAAACTATTTTGTTCCTGCATTTTTACAGTCGAATTTTTTTCTTGGTAAATTTGACAGTAAGTTCAATTTCTTGTTTTTTTTTGTTAAATTTTTTTTACGCAATTAGTGGTTCAATTTTAAATTTTTTATACAAATTTATTTTTGCACAATTAGTAGTCAAATTCTAAATAATAGAAATCAAACATGTTAAATTAAATATCAAGTATACAAATGAAATGAAAAGACAAATAATAGGGGACATAATACAATCAAATAGTCTAAAACAAAATCCTAATTACTAAAGATCTTAATAGTCGTCATCGTCATCCCGCGGTCTTGCTAAGGCAGCAGCCTAGATGGGGATGTCTGTGCCCCTTCTAGCAGCGCCGTCACTACCACTGGCCGCATCTGATCTTGGTACACCGCCATCTGTCACTCCGTCTGTTGAAGCTGCTTCAGCTCCAGCCTCCACTCCAGCCTGAGGTCATATGTGTCTGTTATACATGAGAAGATCGCTTGGTACCTCTTCTCAGACTCCTGCAGCTGCTGAGCCTGTTAGTGAAGGCTCCGGGTGACGAGCAGCACCTGCTCTCTCAAATCGACGCCATCCTCCGTATTGACGGGCCGACTGGTGGCAGAAGTGGATGATTGTCTCAATGTGGATGTGCGGAGGTTGTTGACGAAGAATGATCCCAGGCCGTTGATGTGCGGAAAATTGCCGATTAAGAATTTATAATAAGAGCAGCGTTGCAAGTACAGTTCTTAACCGATGAAAATTCTGCTTATCAATTTAGAAGGGTTGTCACAAATTAAGAATAAAAATACTGAGAGTAGAATTCCCAGGTCGCCTCCCAACGAGTTGACAAAAAAATACTATTTTATTAGTCAGGAATTTGCTGAGAAATTTTAGAGTTGGAGAGCCGGAAATTAAAATAATGATTAATTAAAGCAATAAAAATTAACGAGAGAATTTAGAGAATTGAATTAAAAGCCTTGATCGAGAGAAGATTAATCGGAAGTTCTATCCTTGTTGGATTTTCTCAAGTACAATAATAAGAGGTTGTTGTTTTTACTTAGTTAACCCTTACTGAATAAAGGAAAGTCAAGTAATTGAGCTAACTCTTATTCACAAGTCCTAATCCTCTCCTATGGAAGGATTAGCGTTAGTGATTAGAGAATTGACCAACAATTTCCAATTAAAATCAACACTTGAGTAATCCAACTCAAGGGTCTCCTTTTAATCAACTCCCAAGTCAAGTTGGGAGTCTATTCCATTGGCATGAATACAACGTTCACAGGCATACAAAGGGAATAAAGAGAAGACATGATAAACTAAATAAAATAATAACTAAAAATTAATTAAAGGTAAAAATAGTTCTTTGCAATAATAAATCCCAAAAACCATAAACATGTCTGAACAGGGTTAATGAATGAAAAAGAGTAAGGGAATAAGGAAACAAACTAGAATAATGGAAACTTCAACGGAGGTAGTAACTCTTCTCAATATCCAAATCAAAAGCATAAACTCTAAAACTATGAATGTGAAGAAACCTGGAGGAAGAAGTAGTTTCTCTCTCAGATTCAATCTAAAACTAAAAACTATGCGAATGAGAATGTGTGTTGAGTCTTTGCTTGTCCCCTGGCTCTAGTCTGTATTTCTGGGCCGAAAATTGGGTCCAAACTCAACCCAAAATCGCCCCCAGTGTCTTCTGCATTTTCTGCATGTGGTGCACGTCACGCGTATGCGTCAGTCATGCGTACGCGTCGCTGGTCATCTTCGCGTGTCACGCGTACGCGTCAGGTACGCACACGCGTCGCAGTGAAAACTCCAATTCACGCACACGCGTGAGCCATGCGTGCGCGTCGCTTCTCACTGGTTTTCTCCTTTATTTCTTGTGTTCCTTCCATTTTTGCAAGCTTTCTCTCCATCCTCTAAGCCATTCCTGCCCTATATAGCCTGAAAATACTTAACACACAGATCACAGTATCGAATGGTATAAAGGGAAATTAAAATACACAATTTAGAGGCTTAGGAAGCAGGTTTTCAGCCATAGAACAAAATTGGGAGAGAATTGTAAACTCATGCAAATTGTATGAATAAGTGTGCAAATTCTTGATAAAAATCACTCGATTGAGCACAAGATTAACCATAAAATAGTGGTTTATCAGCCGTAGACGCGATTCTTGTATAGCTCAGATGCGGTCTCGTGCGAAACCATGTCAGGATCAACGACTGATGCAGCAAAGTTGTTGCCGTCGTCTCCAGTACGATGAGATTGCTGGGTTGTGACCTCTAATCTCTGCGTGTAGGACTCCTGTATAATATATTTATGATTAGGATTGCAGTAGTTAATTTAAAAATGGTATATCACATGATGTTTACTTACATAATGATTCGCAGCCTGTTGATCATCAAATCTCTCCTTGTTCTCCTTCAATGCGTGAGTATAATTAAAGGTCTCCGTCATCGTCGCATCACGATCTAACGACTTAGACTACACAATTTTAAACCACATGTTAAGTCAAGTAATAATGGCAATATATTAAGACTAAGCGAACTTAACAACAAAATAAAACAAGTTACTTACCAGTCTGGTCTTTGTCTTCATGAAAGTCGCTGACCCACCAATATATTTTGATGACCTAGCTGATGCCCTGTTAGCTCTATTCGTGAGACAGTGATGCTTGAATCCCTCATCAGTCTCCCAATGGACGTACAGTGCCTTCTTAATTTCTGGGTGGAGCCAAATGGTGAGGTGATCGCGGTGCTCATGTACGTCGTCCAACATCTGCTGAAGCCGCCTAGCCATCTGATGGTCGAAGATCTTCCTGATCATGAGATCGTGAGTCTTATCCATATAAATTTCTCCCGCAGAAAGAACATTTAGCATGAATAAATTGAAATTAAATACATAATTAAACAAAATAGAAGATATAAACTAACTAAGGTTTGAATATATTAAGTTTTTACCGTCCACTTCTGAAACCATCACTCTTTGATCTTAGCTGAGATCTTCTTGTAGCTCGGCCATGGGTGGTCGTACATTAGCTTAATGATATTAGTACACTCCTGTGTACATGCATTGTTATTTGGCGCAAACCTATCAATGAAAAAATTAAGATTATTAGTTTACTAAAAGTTATTTTAAGTAACCTATAAACTTTAATTATATTTAGATTTTTTAGAAAATTTGGCAGAGTTTTGACGTGGCGGAAATTGGCGAGTTAAGACTTGTTATAAATATGCGTTGCAAGTATAGTTATCAACCAACCAGAAATCCGCTTATCTATTTAAAAGGATGTCACAGAAATTAAAGTTAAAATACTGGGAGTATGAATCCCAGGTCGTCTCCCAACGAGTTGCAGGAAAGTGTGCTATTTTATTAATCAGATGGTTTTCAAAAAAGATTTGAGTTGAATGACAGGAAATTAAATTAGAGAATTAATGTAATTTAAATAAAAGACTTGACTGGGAGTAGATTAGTTGGAAGCCCTATTCTTGTTGCAGTACTTTTAAGATTAATTGATAATTGGGGGTTGTTCTGTTTAGTTATCCCTTACTAGGTAAGGAAAAGTTAAACAAGTTGGAATGCTGTTTCTATTCACAAGTACCAATCCGCTTACTTGGAAGGACTGGCGTTAGTGACTAGAGAGCAAACCAATAATAAACTCAATTACAATTTCTCCCTTGAGCACTCCAACTCAAGGGTTCCTTTCAATCAACTCCCCATCAAGTTAGGGAACTACTCGCTCATTGTGAATGTGGAATTCATAACATAGGAAAGGGAATTAAAGGAAGACATGATAAATAAAACTTCAAAGGAATTAATTAAAAATAAAAGTAACTCTTGTATTGATAAATTCTAAAATAATCCAATAGTAAAATTAAAATAAATTAAAGGACATGGAAGAGTAAAGCCAAGTAAAGAAAACGAACTAGAATGACGAAGTCTTGATGAGGTAACAACTCTTCTCAATATCCCAATGCAAAAAGCAATTAAAAGTCCTAAGAACTATGAATGTGTAGAGAGAGAAAAAAACCTAGAGAAGAGGAAAACTAGATCTGAAAAACTAAAACTATGTGGAATGAATGTTGTTTTTGGTCTCTGCATGTTCCCTGTCTCTAGTCTTCTTTTCTGGGCCGAAAACTGGGTCGAAACAGGGCCCAAAATCGCCCCCAGCGATTCTGCAGATTATGCAGATCGCGCACATCACGCGATCGCGTCATTCATGCGGACGCGTCATTCGGCGTTTTGCTTCTCCACGCGGACGCGTCGTCCACGCCTCCGCGTCACTTATGCTATTCCAATCCGCGCGGTCGCGTGAGCCATGATAGAAAAATGCGTAATCCCATATGGGCCTTTTCACAAACATATAGCATGCATGATAGTTAAGTTATTGAAAGCATGAATTTGAACATGCAAGCATCCCTTGAAAAAGTAATATATAATTGTCAAACAAATTTATAACAATCCACAAGCATATAATGAGAAATAATAACTCACATAAATTTATAACACCAAATAAAAAGGGAAAAGAAAGAAAAAGAAAATATGAATAATGAAGGCAAAACGAAAAGAAAAGAAGATAACATATAAAAATAAGAAGAAGAATAGAAAAGTAAGGAGGGAAGGAGAAAAAGAAAAACCTTGTTAATGGGGGTGAGAGAGAGAGAGAGTGTGTAAAAAGTGAGAAAGAAGGAAGAAGGGGGGAAGGGAAGAAAAAGAAATAAGGAGGGAAAAGAGAAAATAGGATATGGGGAGAAAAAGATTAGATAATTGGCAAAACAGGAAAACTGTGCGGCGCAAGCGACGCGGTCGCGTGAGGCAAGCGGTTGCGCGACTTGTGCTTAAACTGATTGACGCGGTTGCGTCGGTCACGCGGTCGCGTGACCCTTTTTAGGCTAATGGCGCGAGGGTAGCCTCGCACTCGCACAACTCTCTGTTCAAAATCATATTAGTGCCAACTTTTGGGTGACGCGATCGCGTGGGGCATGCGATCGCGTGAGTGGTCAATTGTTGCGAGGTGACGCGGTCGCGTCGGTCACGCGGCCGCGTGGAAAGGATTATGCGTTCAGCACCAATCCAGCACCACTCTAGCACAACTTTCTGTTGTGCACCTTTTTTACGTCGAAGTCCAGGTCACGCGGCCGCGTGGGAGGCCAGTATTCCCACTCGACGCGGACGCGTCAGCGACGCGGTCGTGTGGGACGATTTGTGCCACGGGCACACCTCCAGCCACGCTCCTGCATGACTCTCTGTTCGTTTATTATTTTCTCCCATCTCCTTGCGACGCGGACGCGTCAATGATGCGGTCGCGTCGCGTAACATTTTTTTTATAATTTAAAGGTATGTAAATGCAGATGCACGAAATGTACTAATAAAGAGAAGAGTAATTGAATAGGAAAATTAAAAATAAAGAAGAGAACGATCATACCATGGTGGGTTGTCTCCCACCTAGCACTTTGCTTTAACGTCCGTAAGTTGGACGCTCCACTAGCTCAATCTTCGGCTATGTGGGGATCTTCCAAGAGGAAGATCTCGAGCTCCTTGTTTTTCTTCAGCTGCTCGCCATGGTACAGCTTTAAACGATGTCTATTAACTTTGATAAGTTCAGAGCTTGAAGGATGGCTTAGGTGATAAACTCCGTACGGTTCAGCCTTCTCTACTCTGTATGGACCTTCCCATCTTGATCTCAACTTGCCTGGCATGAGCCTCAGTCGAGATTTGTAAAGGAGAACTAAATCCTCAGGTTGGAACTCTTTCCTCCTGATGTGCTGATCATGCACAGCCTTCATCTTCTCCTTGTTTAGTCTTGAGTTCTCATAAGCTTCCAGGCGAAGGCTTTCCAATTCTTGCAGTTGCAATCTCCTTTCAACTCCGGCTTCCTCAATTCCCATGTTGCACTCCTTTACTGCCCAGAAAGCTTTGTGTTCTACTTCAACAGGGAGATGACAAGCTTTTCCATAAACTAAGCGGAAAGGACTCATCCCAATGGGTGTTTTGTATGCGGTTCTGTACGCCCAAAGTGCATCTTGTAGCCTGGTGCTCCAGTCTCTTCTATGAGGTTTGACTATCTTCTGCAAGATACGCTTTATTTATCTGTTTAACACCTCGGTTTGCCCATTAGTCTGAGGGTGGTATGCTGTTGCAACCTTATGAATTATCCCATGCTTCTTCATTAATCCTGTTAGTCTCCTGTTACAAAAATGGGTGCCTTGATCGCTCACAATTGCTCGTGGTGATCCAAAGCGACAAATAATATGGTTTCTCACAAAGGAAACAACAGTGTTAGCATCATCAGTGCGGGTAAAAATTGCTTCCACCCATTTGGAAACGTAATCTACAGCTAACAATATATAAAAATAACCATTAGAATTTGGAATTGGACCTATGAAGTCAATGCCCCAAACATCAAAAATTTCACAGAAAAGCATAATTTGTTGAGGCATCTCATCCCTCCTGGATATATTACCAAATTTCTGGCATGGGAAACAAGATCTACAAAATTCAGCAGCGTCTCTAAAAAGAGTAGGCCACCAGAATCCACAGTCTAAGATTTTTCTAACAGTTCTTTGAGGGCCAAAATGTCCTCCACTCTCAGATGAGTGACAGGCCTCTAAGATGGACTGGAATTCTGATTGAGGCACACACCATCTAATTACCTAGTCAGCGCCACATCTCCATAAATATGGGTCATCCCATATATAAAATTTAGACTCGCTTTTCAGCTTGTCTCTTTGATGCTTAGAAAAGTTTGGAGGAAAGGTGCGGCTAACTAGATAATTAGCTACAGGTGCATACCAAGGGACTATCTCAAATACTACTTGCAGGTTATGAAATGGGAAATTATCAGCTATAGGAGTGGAGTCATCTGTAATATGTTCAAGGCGACTCAAGTGGTCTGCCACTAAATTCTGGTTACCACTCCTGTCCTTAATTTCCAAATCAAATTCTTGTAATAGCAGTATCCAACGTATAAGCCTTGGTTTGGACTCCTTTTTAGCTAATAAATACTTTAGAGCTGCGTGGTCTGAATACACTACTACTTTAGTACCAAGTAAATAGGCTCGGAATTTATCCAAAGCAAAAACAATAGCAAGAAGCTCTTTCTCAGTAGTAGTGTAACTGGACTGAGCGGCATCTAAAGTTTTAGACGCATAAGTAATAACAAAAGGATCCTTACCTTCACGCTGAGCCAGTGCTGCTCCTACGGCATGGTTGGAAGCATCACACATTATTTCAAATGGTTGGCTCCAGTCTGGTCCGCTCACAATTGGAGCTTGAGTCAGGGCAGTCTTCAGCTTATCAAATGCTTGTTTGCAATTTTCACTGAACTCGAACTCAATATCTTTCTACAGTAGTCTGGATAAGGGAAGTGCTACCTTACTGAAGTCCTTAATGAATCTCTTGTAAAAACTGATAAACCCCAATTGTAGGGTTCATCTTGTGCTTGATTTAGGGGATTTTATACCCTTTTACCCACATTTATCCATTGAAATAGCATGGTTTTATAACTTCTCCTTTAATTGTGCTTAAGAGTGAAAACATGCTTTTTAGGACTTAAAATAGCTAAATCTAATTCTCCTTGATTCCATTAGATGCCTTGATATGTTTGCTAAGTGATTTAGATTTAGGAGGCGAGGATTGGACCAAGGGAATGTAGGAAAAGCATGTAGAAATGGAGAACTCATGGAGAAATAAAGGAAACGCAAAAGTTGTCAACCCGACCTCTTCGCACTTAATCGGCCATAACTTGAGCTACAGAGATCCAAATGATGCGGTTCTAGTTGGGTTGGAAAGCTAACATCCGGGTCTTCGAAACGATATAAGATTTGCTATGGTTGAACCGCGCATGGTGACGCGTACGCGCATAGTACGCGCACGCGCCATTGCTGCCACCTGGTTCACTTAAAGCAAAACGTGGCCAACGAATTCTAAAGCCTTGTGGGCCCAATCCAACTCATTTCTGATGCTATTTAAGCCAAGGATTGAATGGGGAATAAAGATACTTTTCATACTTTAGAAGTTAGTTACCATTAGTCTAGTTTTAGCTTAGTTTAGTAGTGACAGTTAGTTTCTAGAGAGAGAAGCTCTCACTTCTCTCTAGAATTAGGATTAGGATTAGGTTTAGTTCTTAGATTTAAGTTTTAATCTTTGCTTTCTTCCACTTCTATCTCTCAATTCTTTGTTGCTACATTCAACCTTCTTCTATTCTTTTGTTGTAATTTCCTTTATGTTGTTCTTATATTTTGTTGTAGATCTAGTATTGTTCCTTCTACATTCTTCTAATTCAATAAGAGGTAATTCATAATAAATGTGTCTTCTTTACTTTTCTATTGTTGATCTCTTGTTTTTGTAGTTTTAGATTCCTTTAATTCTTGCATTTAATAATGTTTACTTCTATTGCACTTTATGTGTTTGTTGAAATGTCTCTTTTAGTTTTAGTGTAGATTTTGTTCCTCTTGACCTAGGTAGAGTAATTAGTGACACTTGAGTTATCTAATTCCTTTGTTGATTGATAATTGGAGAGATTGCTAATTGGTTTGGAGTGCACTAAAGCTAGTCTTTCCTTGGGAGTTGGCTAGACCTTGTGGCTCAAGTCAATTCATCCACTTGACTTTCCTTTATTTAGTAAGGGTTAACCAAGTGGTAGCAATGAACAATTCTCATCACAATTGAGAAGGATAACTAGGATAGGACTTCTAGTTCTCACACCCCCCAAGAGCCTTTTATAGTTGTTAGTTTACTTTTCTTACCATTTATAATTCTTGTCTAAAAATCCTAAAAACCCCAAATATAACTCACAACCGATAACTAGACACTTCATTACAATTCCTAGGGAGAACGACCCGAGGTCCAATACTTCGGTTTATAAATTTTAGGGGTTTGTACTAGTGACAAACAACTTTTTGTATGAAAGGATTAGTGCTTGGTTTAGAAACTATACTTTACAACGAGATTTTATTAGTGAATTTCTAAACCGTCAAAAATCCGTTCATCAAAATGGCGCCGTTGCCGGAGAATTGCAATGGTGTTATGTTATTGGTTATTGTATATATGTGAATAGTGTGAATATGTTTGCTTTTGTTAGCTCTTGCTAATTTTAGGATTTAATTTTCTTGCTTCTTATTTGATTTTGTTTTCATTTTCCTCTTGCTATCATGAATTCTCACTTTGGCTATGAGTGTAGTTACAATTATGTTGTAGGTGATGAGGACTATAATGAAGATGTGTATCAAGAATGGGATGACCAAAGGTGGGAGGAGCCATATGCATATGATCAATCTTCATGGCAACAACCTCCACCAATGCACTATGAAGAAGAGCCATTCTATGATGCATACCAATCCAATGGCTATGGTGACTCACCTTGTGATTTTCAAGAACCACCACCATATGCCTATGATCCATACCCTCAACATAACTCTCAACCATACTCACAAGCCCCTTCTTACCAACCACCTTCATATGACCCTAATCCATATCCATCCTACCAACAACCATATGAGCAATATGAACCACATATAGAGCCACCACCATTCCAACATCAATATTTTCAAGTGCCACCTCCTCCACATTATTATCAAGATGAACCACCTCCAATATATGAAAATTTTCAACCACAAGATGAATACTACTTTTCACCACAACCTTCCATGGAAGAATACTCATATCCATTGATCCAAAAGCCACATGATCCTAATCATATTATCCAAGAGGAACAAGAGTCGAGGGATCGTCTCAAGGAAGCATTGGATCAATTTCAAGCAACCATGGAATGTGTTGTGCAACAAGTGGAAAGAGTGGAAAACATAGAATCACCACAATTCTACCAAGAAGAACCACCTTCCTACTATGAACCCTCCCCCCAATTTGATGAACCCTTCCACCCACCCCAATCTCTAATGGATGAAACCCTTGGTGTTCTTGTTCAAGGGCAAGAAGAGATGAAAAGGGACGTGCAAAATTTCATGGCCGCCTTGGATGCGGTAACAAATTAATTAGCCTCCCAATGCTTGAACACTCAAGGAACTCCCATGGCTACATGTGGAGAATCGAATGAAGGACATAGCATGAAGGAGAGATCGGAAACTCCAGTGGGATATGACGAAAGTTGCTTTGTATTGGAACAATTGGAGGAAGCTTTAATTGTTGAAGACAAGGAAGAAGTGGTAGAAGACTTAGGAGATGCGGAGCCTCCATGGGAACAAAACCCCTCCAAGATGATTGAACTTGATGCTAGGGAGGAAAGTGCACACCTTCCAAGTCATATCCCATATGAAGACTTGTATGGGATAGAGAAAGAATTGAGTTCCCTTGGTGATGAAGATCAAGCATCAAGTCTTAGTGGTGAAGAATCCTTTAAGCATGAAGAACCTTCTCTGGTTGGATTTGAAAGCGTTGAGGAGGTAAATTTTTATCAATCTCCCTATTATGATTTGAGTAAAGGAAAAGGTTTAGATAAAATTGTTGAACAAAGGATTGAGATTAAGAGATCTTGTGAAGAGTTGGAAGTCCCTAGAAATAGAAGAACGAGGGTTGGTTATGCTTTGTCAAGATTTTTGGAAGCATCTTTGCCTAGGTTGTCATCTACTCCTTCACTTGAGTGGGTAAAATTCATTTCTATTAGTTTTATTGGCCCACTTGAGTATGGCTTGCTTGAAACGGATGGTCAACTTAGGATGCTTTGTGGGATGAAGCGTAAGCGAAAGATGTTTCGTGGTTGGCGTTGCAAATCAAGGCTCATTTTGGTTGATACTTCAAGAGTTGAATACAAAGGTGGGAATAGTGTTCAAATAGATGGGTCTAGGAGGATTGTTAGGCATTTCATAGAGAATTCATCTTGTTCACCACCCGGATGGATTAATAATAATGATCAACTTCAAGACGGGTGTGAAAATAAAGTGTGGGATCCCGGATTACAAGAAGAGGATCAACTTTGGGAGCCCCAAGCTTGTGAAGAACTCCATCAAGACTTGGCTCAATCCATGAAGAATCTTGGGGCACAATGGAGAACCAAGCATTGGTGGGAGTTCCAAGATGAATACAAGCACAAGCCACCTTGATGAGGAGCTCCCCATAAGTCCAACTTAAGGACAATAAACAAAAGTGCTAGGTGGGAGACAACCCACCATGGTAAAATCCTTTCATTTTCTCTTTTATATATATTGGTAGAATTAGTTTAATTTCATGTTTTGTTTAGTTAGTTGAGTATGTTTGGTAGTTTAAGTATGTTAAATAAGGTTTTATGGTGTTTTGGTAGCTGTTTGGAGGTTTGGAATGCTTGGATTGGTGCAAAAACATAGAAATTTTTTTTTTGAAAAACAGAGCACCATCCACGCGTACGCGTACATGGTGCGTACGCGCACTTCCAGCATTTTCGACCATCCACGCGCGCGCGCCATGCGTGCGTACGCGCGGATTGAGAAGTTCCAACCTCCATACATTTTCCAGAGAGTTGTGCCTGCGCCGCGCCAACGTTGTGCCTCTGGCACAAACCCCACTTGCGCACACGCGCACACGACGCGTACGCGCCACTATCAAAATAAGCCAACGACGCGCGCGCGCCATGTGTGCGTACGCGCGGATTTCTTTCTCCCATCCACTTTTCTTTTCTTCTCCTCTTTCCAATTCTTTCCTTCTCCTTTCTTCTTCCCTTCTCCTACCCCTCATCCAACACTTCCAAACACCATGGATAACCATTTATTTTAGTTAGTTAATTAGTTAGTTGGTTAGTTGATTAGCTAGTTTTAGTTTAGTTTTCATTTTATTTTCTCTCTTTTCATCATAAGTGTTGGAGTATTGACTTTGTTTACTATACATTGCTATATCCCTTATTGCCTAAATGCTATTTTAGCATGAATGTTTTTAGATAATCTTTGTTGGATTCTATGATTGAGGTTATATTTTGTTACTTGGTTTTGAGTTCTTCATGCTTACCTTTTGAAAAATACCAAGTGATGAGAATTGTCTTCGAGCTTATAACTCTTTTGAATTGCATGTTGTAGCTAGCCATCATGTGATTTGGATCCTTTTCCCTCGATTAGGCAATCTCTTGATGGATGATGTTGTGCATTTACCTTAATGCATTGTATTTCATGATTATACGCATCCATATATGTTTGGCTTAAATGCTTTCATGCTTCTCTAATGCTTGTCTTACCTTACAAGCTTACTTAAAGCATCTCAAGCACACTAGGATAAGTGACGTGCATGCTTCTTTTGTGACATAGCTCTTTATACTAATGTGTGTTCTAAACCGCGCAATTTAGAATTCACACACCTAATATTTCTTAATGTCACACTAATTCACTCACTCAATTCTAGTGATTTACCTCATTCCAACAATGTATGCTTCCTTGCTTTTATATCTTCTCATCTTATGGTGTTGTATTTTTGTTTTTCATGATAAATGAACCACAAGCAAACATGGAAGCAAGACTAAGAACACGCAGCAATCTGGAGATTCGCCGTACCCCCTTGCTCATCTTTGAGTGCACCGAGGACGGTGCAAACTTTTAAGTGTGGGGAGGTCGTCCGACCGGTCGGCGATTTTGGGTGACAAATTTCTAATCCCGACACTTTTGCATTTCATTTTAGGTTCTTAGGATTTTTACTTTCATTTTCTTATTTTTGCATATGTATACACAATAAGCTTAGTCAAAATAATGAAAATTTTCAAATAATGAAATTTTTCAAGATTTCTATCCATAGGGCATCTCAATTGATTTGAGTGAAAACTTTTCATAGAACTTGCTTGAATTATATATATTGTGGATCATGTTTTTGAGCTAAGAACACAAGCTTGTGAGATTTGAGCCTAATGGTGTGGTTACATCTTATAACCACTTATTTTCCTTCTTGTGTGCATTATTCTCTTTCTATGATTGTAATCTTTGATTTGTTTGATTCTTTATGTCCATTATTTTGTGTATTCATGCATTTATATGATTGAGGCCATCATTTCATTAGCTCACTTACCTAAATGGCCTTACCTTTTATCTTCCTTTGTTAGCCAAATTTGAGCCTACGCTTAACCCACTTATTCTTTATTTTAGCACATTACAAGCCTTAAAGCGAAAAATAATAATTGTCCCTTAATTTGGATCTTTGATTAGATTAGGCTAGTGTGTGTGAGTATCATTCAAGTGTGGGAACCTTGGGACATTGGGTGAATAAAAGGGTATTTTGTATTGTTATTGAAAATATTGGGAATTGGTTACATACTCATGTATTGATCAAATGTAAAACCTTATGCATTGATGCTCTTGTATATAGAAAGAAAAAAAATGAGAAAAACAAAAGAACAAAAGAAAAAGAAAAACAATATGGAAAAGAAAAGAAAAAAATAGAAAAAGAAAGAAAAGGAAAAAAAAAGAAGAAAAATAATAAAAAGGGGACAAAATGCCCCAAAGAGAAGCTCAATAAGATCAATGCATAAGTGTTGCGAAATGAAAAAGAAAATGCATGAGTATGTGAAAAAGTGAAGAATAGGTAGTTAGGTTAGAACTTAAGTATGTGAAAAAGTGAAGAATGGGTAGTTAGGTTAGAACTTAAGTATGTGAAAAAGTGAGTAGAATGGGTAGTTAGAGTAGAATTTAATTGTATAGGTTATTATATGGGTTAAGTGGAAAGTTTAAGCTTATCAAAGATTCAAATTCCAAGCTCACTTAACCAAATATGCATTCTACCTTGACCCTAACCCCATTACAACCTACGAAAAGACCTCATGATATATGTATGCATGCATGAAATATTTGTTGATTGTTAGAAGAAAAACAAATCTTATAAAGCATGATTAGGAGAGAATTGAGAGAATCAACCCTAAACACTTGAGTGAATAAAGTGCAAACACTACCGGTGAGGGTTTGATGCTCAATTACATGTTTTAACCTATGATCATAATTTTCAAGCAAGTTTGTAAAAATATTTAATAACTCAATTCAATTGTGGATTAGACTTGCTAGTCCTTAGCCCTTGTGCATATATGTTTCTTGGGAATTGATTTATTTTGACCAAGCACTTGCATTCATTTAGATAGTTGCATATAGGTAGATTGCATTTAGTTAGTTTCCATTGAATAAATGCTATACCCTTACTTCATTCTTAGTTTAAGCATGAGGACATGCTTGGTTTAAGTGTGGGGAGGTTGATAAACCCCATTTGTAGGGTTCATCTTGTGCTTGATTTAGGGAATTTTATACCCTTTTACCCACATTTATCCATTGAAATAGCATGGTTTTATAACTTCTCCTTTAATTGTGCTTAAGAGTGAAAACATGCTTTTTAGGACTTAAAATAGCTAAATCTAATTCTCCTTGATTCCATTAGATGCCTTGATATGTTTGCTAAGTGATTTAGATTTAGGAGGCGAGGATTGGACCAAGGGAATGTAGGAAAAGCATGTAGAAATGGAGAACTCATGGAGAAATAAAGGAAACGCAAAAGCTGTCAACCCGACCTCTTCGCACTTAATCGGCCATAACTTGAGCTACAGAGATCCAAATGATGCGGTTCTAGTTGGGTTGGAAAGCTAACATCTGGAGCTTCGAAACGATATAATATTTGCTATGGTTGAACCGTGCATGGTGACGCGTATGCGCATAGTACGCGCACGCGCCGTTGCTGCCACCTGGTTCACTTAAAGCAAAACGTGGCCAGCGAATTCTAAAGCCTTGTGGGCCCAATCCAACTCATTTCTGATGCTATTTAAGCCAAGGATTGAATGGGGAATAAAGATACTTTTCATACTTTAGAATTTAGTTACCATTACTCTAGTTTTAGCTTAGTTTAGTAGTGAGAGTTAGTTTCTAGAGAGAGAAGCTCTCACTTCTCTATAGAATTAGGATTAGGATTAGGTTTAGTTCTTAGATTTAAGTTTTAATCTTTGCTTTCTTCCACTTCTATCTCTCAATTCTTTGTTGCTACATTCAACCTTCTTCTATTCTTTTGTTGTAATTTCCTTTATGTTGTTCTTATATTTTGTTGTAGATCTAGTATTGTTCCTTCTACATTCTTCCAATTCAATAAGAGGTAATTCATAATAAATGTGTCTTCTTTGCTTTTTTATTGTTGATCTCTTGTTTTTGTAGTTGTAGATTCCTTTAATTCTTGCATTTAATAATGTTTACTTCTATTGCACTTTATGTGTTTGTTGAAATGTCTCTTTTAGTTTTAGTGTAGATTTTGTTCCTCTTGGCTTAGGTAGAGTAATTAGTGACACTTGAGTTATCTAATTCCTTTGTTAATTGATAATTGGAGAGATTTCTAATTGGTTTGGAGTGCACTAAAGCTAGTCTTTTCTTGGGAGTTGGCTAGACCTTGTGGCTCAAGTCAATTCATCCACTTGACTTTCCTTTATTTAGTAAGGGTTAACCAAGTGGTAGCAATGAACAATTCTCATCACAATTGAGAAGGATAACTAGGATAGGACTTCTAGTTCTCACACCCCCCAAGAGCCTTTTATAGTTGTTAGTTTACTTTTCTTACCATTTATAATTCTTGTCTAAAAATCCTAAAAACCCCAAATATAACTCACAACCGATAACTAGACACTTCATTACAATTCCTAGGGAGAACGACCCGAGGTCCAATACTTTGGTTTATAAATTTTAGGGGTTTGTACTAGTGACAAACAACTTTTTGTATGAAAGGATTAGTGCTTGGTTTAGAAACTATACTTTACAACGAGATTTTATTAGTGAATTTCTAAACCGTCAAAAATCCGTTCATCAAAAACCTGCATGGCCAAGGAACGAACAGACTTCCCTCACAGAAGAGGGGTAAGGCAAACTGGAAATAACATCCACCTTTGCTGGATCTACAGAAATGCCAGTATTAGACACAACATGTCCTAGTACAATACCTTGTTTTACCATAAAGTGACATTTCTCAAAATTTAATACAAGGTTTGTACTGACACATCTATCTAATACTCTAGATAATCCATCTAAGCAAAGGCTAAAGGAATCGCCGTATACACTAAAATCATCCATAAAAACCTCCATACAGTCCTCAATAAGATCAGAGAAAAGACTCATCATGCACCTCTGAAAAGTAGCTGGTGCATTGCACAAGCCAAAGGGCATTCTCTTGTAAGCATAAGTCCCAAAAAGACACGTAAAAGTGGTCTTTTCCTGATCCTCAGGAGCTATATGAATTTGGAAATAACCTGTGTAACCATCTAAAAAACAATAATGCAATTTACCTGACAGGCGATCCAGCATTTGATCAATGAATGGAAGAGGATAGTGATCCTTGCGGGTTGCTTGGTTGAGGCGTCTGTAGTCAATGCAGACCCTCCAGGCGTTCTGAACTCTGGTTGTCAGGAGCTCTCCATGCTCATTCTTCACTGCAGTGACTCCAGACTTCTTTGGCACCACTTGTATTGGGCTTACCCATTCACTGTCTGAGATGGGATAGATGATATCTACCTCTAGTAGTCTGGTCACTTCCTTTTTGATAACCTCTAAAATAGTGGGGTTCAGTCTCCTCTGGGGTTGATGGACAGGTCTTGCTCCCTCTTCTAAAAATATTCTATACTCACAGACTTGAGGGTTTATGCCTACTATGTCTGCCAAACTCCAACCAATTGCCTTCTTGTGCCTCCTCAGCACACTAAGTAACTGCTCTTCTTGTTGAGAAGTAAGTTCCCTTGCAATGATAACTGGAAACCTCTGCCCATCTTCAAGGTAAGCATATTTGAGGTGTGGAGGAAGGGGTTTCAATTCTAACTTCTGATCATGGTCAGGCTCTGGGTTGTCTAGAGCTGGTAACAGTGGTAGAGCACTGTCATTGTCCTCTGAGAATGTCCCTACACTTGGACCTTGTCCTGCGTGCTTCTCTTCAAATTCCTCCTGATGGACTTCAGCCACGGTTTCATCTATAATGTCACACTTGAGGATAGAGTGATCCTCCGGAGGATGCTTCATAACTCCATTCAGATTGAAGATCACTACTCGGCCATCTATTTCAAAAGAGTATGTTCCTGAAAAAGCATCTAATTTAAACTTTGAGGTCTTCAGGAATGGCCTTCCGAGTAGGATTGATGATGGCTTGTCTGAGTCATTTTGGGGCATTTCCAGGATATAAAAATCAGTGGCGAACATAAGTCCCTTAATTCCTACTAATACATCTTCAGCAACTCCAGCCATTGTAATAATGCTTTTATCTGTTAACACAAAATGAGCTGCTGACCTTTTTAAGGGGGGAAGCCTCAAAATATCATATATAGACAAAGGAATTATACTCACACATGCTCCTAAATCACACATGCAATCAGAAAATACTACACCACCAATAGTACAATTAACCATACAAGGACCTGGGTCACTACACTTTTCAGGTAGACCACCCATTAAAGCAGATATGGAACTTCCTAAAGGAATAGTTTCTAATTCATTAATTTTGTCTTTATGTATACATAAATCTTTTAGAAACTTTGCATACTTAGGTACCTGTTGAATAACATCAAATAGAGGAACAGTTACCTCAACCTTTTTGAATATCTCTACCATTTTTGGATCAGGTTCCAGCTGCTTCCTGGGCTTCCTTGCAAGTTGTGGAAATAGAATAGGAGTGGTGTCTTCTGCAGTGTCTGCGCCTTTTGATGCTTCCTCCTGTGGTTAAACTTTTTTCTTTTTCAGTTATGTCCTGTATGTCTTCTTCCTCTTCAACATCTTCTATTTCTACTACCTCTCCAGCTGAGGTGTGTTCTGGTGGGCTTGGCTCCTTCTGGTTCCTCTCCTGCAGTGTGGTTCCGGACCTTAGGGTGATGGCATTAATACCGCCCTTGGAATTGGGTAATGGTTGAGAGGGAATTCCACTGGAGCTCAAAGGTTGGTTATTGGAGTTATTCATTGATCCAATCTGGGAGACAAGAGCTTGCAAAGTAGCATTCAGACCATTCAGAGTGGCATTAATGTTATTTTCTATGGTCTGCTGTCTCCGATCAATAGATTGTAGTAAGTCATCATTAGCAGAAGAAGAAGGATAAGTAATTTGAGAGGTCTGCTGTTGGGTATTCTGTGGTCCTTGGGATTGCCTCAGGTGAGGTGCTCTGTAAGGCTGGTACTGGTTCTGCTGCCTGTTGTTGTTATTCCACCTCTGATTTCCCTGATTATCTCTGCCTCCTCTGTTATTGTTGTCCCTCCAATTCTGGTTAGAATTGTCCTGCCATCCATGGTTGTAATTGCCACTTTGATTGTACCCTTGGTTGGGGCGGTCATAGAAGTTATGAGTGGCTGCCACGGTGTTGTCTTCCTGCTGGAGCTGCGGACATTCATCAGTATAGTGGCTAGAATCAGTACAGATTCTGTAAACTCTCTGTGGGACTAACTGTTGGTTTTGCTGTGGTGGAGAAGGTTGAGCTTGCTGAACTTGTTGTTGGTTCAATTGCATCTGCTTCAGCAAGTTGGTCATTTCATAGATACTCTGAGTTAAAGCAGCAGTCTCTCTGCTAGAGGATACTTCTGCAACGGCTTTTGCACGGCCTTGTTTCTGCCTGTGATTCCTAGTAGATTCAGCTAAGTCGCTAATCAATTGCCATGCCTCATCAGTGGTCTTGTACTTTTTCATAGACCCATTGCTAGCACTTTCCAATGTGGTCTTATCTTGGGGTCTCATGCCCTGTGTGACGTAGCCGAGTAACACTATCTTGTCAATCATATGGTGGGGGCAAGCTTCTAGAAGATTATTGAAGCGCTCCCAATACTCATAGAGAGTTTCAGATTCATCATAAACAATCATGGAAATATCCTTCCTCAGTTTATCAGTAACTTCAGCTGGAAAGAACTTTTCCAAAAATTCTCTTCTGAGTGTATCCCAGTTGGATACAGTTGCAGCGGGTTGAGTGTAGTACCACTCTCTTGCCTTTCCCTTAAGAGAAAATGGGAAGGCTTTCAGCAAAATTGAAGTTTCATCTGCACCATCACGCCTGATAGTAGAACAGGCTGCTTGAAAATCTCTCAGGTGCTTGATAGGCTATTGAGCAGGTAAGCCATGAAACTTGGGCATCAAATTGAGCAGTGCGGTCTTTATTTCAAAGTCTGTAGCCACCGCTGGAGATGCGCTTGAAACAGTTGCATTGTAAAATCAGGGGCTCCAGCCTCCTGGATAGTAACTCTCCTAGGTGCTTCCATGTCACCTATACGTAAATCAACTGAATCAGTAGAACGGGGGCTGGTTTCTTCCTCAAATGACATTTCAGATCCGCCCTCAGAGAGGACTAACCGACGCCGAGCTTGCCTTATTCGTGACATAGTGCGTTCAATCTCAGGATCGAATACTGGCAAGCTTGGATAAGGAAGTGAACGCATCATCTAACGAAAGAAACAAGCAGCTCATAGTAGCAAAATAAAATAAAATGCAAATAAATAAAATCCAATCAATAACTTTAGCACTCTATTGCAACTCCCTGGCAACGGCGCCAAAAATTGACGTGGCGGAAATTGGCGAGTTAAGAATTGTTATAAGATATGCGTTGCAAGTATAGTTCTCAACCAACCAGAAATCCACTTATCAATTTAAAAGGATGTCACAGAAATTAAAGTTAAAATACTGGGAGTATGAATCCCAGGTCGTCTCCCAACGAGTTGCAGGAAAGTGTGCTATTTTATTAATCAGATGATTTTCAAAAAAGATTTGAGTTGAATGACAGGAAATTAAATAAGAGAATTAATGTAATTTAAATAAAAGCATTGACTGGGAGTAGATTAGTTGGAAGCCCTATTCTTGTTGCAGTACTTTTAAGATTAATTGATAATTGGGGGTTGTTCTGTTTAGTTATCCCTTACTAGGTAAGGGAAAGTCAAACAAATTGGAATGCTGTTTCTATTCACAAGTCCCAATCCACTTACTTGGAAGGACTGGCGTTAGTGACTAGAGAGAAAACCAATAATAAACCCAATTATAATTTCTCCCTTGAGCACTCCAACTCAAGGGTTCCTTTCAATCAACTCCCCATCAAGTTAGGGAACTACTCGCTCATTGTGAATGTGGAATTCATAACATAGGAAAGGGAATTAAAGGAAGACATGATAAATAAAACTTCAAAGGAATTAATTAAAAATAAAAGTAACTCTTGTATTGATAAATTCTAAAATAATCCAATAGTAAAATTGAAATAAATTAAAGGACATGGAAGAGTAAAGCCAAGTAAAGAAAACGAACTAGAATGACGAAGTCTTGATGAGGTAACAACTCTTCTCAATATCCCAATGCAAAAAGCAATTAAAAGTCCTAAGAACTATGAATGTGTAGAGAGAGAAAAAAAACCTAGAGGAGAGGAAAACTAGATTTGAAAAACTAAAACTATGTGGAATGAACGTTGTTTTTGGTCTCTGCATGTTCCCTGGCTCTAGTCTGCTTTTCTGGGCCAAAAACTGGGTCGAAACAGGGCCCAAAATTGCCCCCAGTGATTCTGCAGATTATGCAGATCGCGCACGTCACGCGATCACGTCACTCATGCGGACGCGTCATTCGGCGTTTTGCTTCTCCACGCAGACGCGTCGTCCATGCCTCCGCGTCACTTATGCTATTCCAATCCGCGCGGTCGCGTGAGTCATGCGGCCGCGTCACTTCTCGCTGGTCATCTCCTTAATTTCTTGTGTTCCTTCCATTTTTGCAAGCTTCCTTTCCAATCTCCAACTCATTCGTGTCCTATAAAGCCTGAAACACTTAACACATAGATCACGGCATCGAATGGAATAAAGGAGAATTAAAATACATAATTAAAAGTCTCTAGGAAGCAAGTTTTCAATCATGTAATGATTTTAGGAAGAAAATATAAATGCATGCTAATTATATGAATAAGTGGGTAAAGATCATGATAAAACCACACAATTAAATACATTATAAACCATAAAATAGTGGTTTATCAAGTTTCATTTATAATTAGAATGCACCAAAAACTCTATCCATCAACAATTCACTTAAACAACAACATCTATCAACAATTAACAAACAAGAATCAAGAATCAAGCAGCAACATCCATCAATTAATAATAAATAGTTCAATTAATTAAGATTAATAGTTTTATCTATATGGTATTATATGAATTAAGAAGCAACATCCATCAACAATCAAGAATGATCAAACACTTTTAGTAGTTCAAACCTACTAACCTAAATAGAATTTATCTTAACAACCTAAATTTACTAAAACTAGAAAATTGAGTGTAACTAAATTAAACTGACAAACTAAAATGGTTCATATATAAAAGACTTAAAATAGTACTCACACTAACAAACCACAAGCCAAATCTTCCTTTGTACGATGGGAGGTGGTAGAGGAGCATCTGGCTGAGATTTGTGAGATAATTCCAGCACCACGGTGTCTGTCGCTGGATGCAGTGTCGTCGAGATAGTAGGCTGCTGAGCGGATGAAGGCGGTGTTGTCGAGGTAGAAGGAGCCACGTAGTTGTGGTTAGGGACCATGATGAACGGCTGGTGCGGTGCACCCATTGCTTGTGACGTCATCGAGGTAGTCGGAGTAGAGGGGGATGACTGAGAAGTCCTAGGGGTACCAGTAGAAACCCTCTCTCTACCACGACTACGACCACGAGGTTGATCCATGACACCTCTACCTGTTGTCATGTCTGCAAAGAGCATACCAATTAACACAAATCTTCTTACAATTATATTATTTGGAAGAAATTTGACATAACCTCCCCTAAAAAAGTGCTAACCTTCACGGTGATAAACTGCACAACAATCAAAACATATTCAAACATGAAACTTTGCAAAGTTAGAACCCTTGAATCTAAACCTATCTAACCCATTAGAGAAATTATTATTATTTAAATAAATAATTAAACAATAAATAAATTATTATTTAAAGAAATTAAAAAATTAAATTTAATAATTTAATGGAGTAGAAATAATTAAAAGACGAATTTTGACACTAATTTTAAAGGTTTTGACCTAAAATTGGATCGAACGGGTTGAACTGGTTGGACCGGGTCCAAACCGGGCCTATAGCCCAACATATAAGAACCACAATACAACCTTCTTCCTCATGATATGGAAAATGTTGAAACCAATAGGGAGGAGAAGAAGAGAGATCCATAACTGATGAGCGGATATTTTATACGCTTTTTGGGGTTAATTTCATATAGTTTTTAGTGTGTTTTAGTTAGTTTTTAGTTATTTTCAGTAGTTTCTAGGCAAAATTCATATTTCTGGACTTTACTATGAGTTTGTGTGTTTTTCTGTAATTTCAGGTATTTTCTGGCTGAAATTGAGGGAGCTGAGCAAAAATCTGATTCAGGCTGAAAAAGGACTGCTGATGTTGTTGGATTCTGACCTCCCTGTACTCAAAGTAGATTTTCTGGAGCTACAGAACTCCAAATGGTGCGCTTCCAATTGCGTTGGAAAGTAGATATCCAGGGCTTTCCAGCAATATATAATAGTCCATACTTTGCTTAAGGATAGATGACGTAAACTGGCGTTCAACGCCAGTTCCATGCTGCAGTCTGGCGTCCAGTGCCAGAAATAAGTTACAAAGTGGAGTTCAACGCCAGAAAAGGATCCAAAGCTGGCGTTGAACGCCCAAAACAGCCCTATGCACGTGATTAGCTTAAGTCTCAGCCCCAGCACACACCAAGTGGGCCCCAAAAGTGGATTTCTGTACCATCTATCATAGTTTGTTCATTTTCTGTAAACCTAGGTTACTAGTTTAGTATTTAAACAACTTTTAGAGGTTTATTTCGCATCTCATGACATTTTAGATCTAAACTTTGTACCTTTTGACGGCATGAGTCTCTAAACTCCATTGTTGGGGGTGAGGAGCTCTGCTGTGTCTTGATGAATTAATGCAAGTATTTCTGTTTTCCATTCAAACATGCGTGTTCCTATCTAAGGTATCCATTCGCACTTCAACATGAATGTGATGAACGTGACAATCATCCTCATTCCCCCACGAACGCATGCCTGACAATCACTTCCGTTCCACCGTAGAATGAATGAATATCTCTTGGATTTCTTAATCAGAATCCTCGTGGTATAAGTTAGATTGATGGCAGCATTCAAGAGAATCCGGAAAGTCTAAACCTTATCTGTGGTATTCCGAGTAGGATTCAGGGATTGAATGACTGTGACGAGCTTCAAACTCGAGAGTGCTGGGCGTAGTGACAGACGCAAAAGGATAGTAAATCCTATTCCGGTACGATTGAGAACCTGCAGACGATTAGCCGTGCGGTGACAGCGCATTTGGACCCTTTTCACTGGAAGGATGGATGGTAGCCATTGACAATGGTGATCCACCAACACACAGCTTGCCATAGGAGGACGTGCGTGCATGAATCAGAAAACAGAGGAAAGTAGAATTTCAGAAGACAAAGCATCTCCAAAACTCCAACATATTCTCCATCATTGCATACAAGTATAATTTGTGTTCTGCGCTTTTATTCCTTGCAATCAAATTTGATAAGTGAATTATTTTATTGTTTTCCTGACTAAGAGTTGCAAGATAACCATAGATTGCTTCAAGCCAACAATCTCCGTGGGATCGACCCTTACTCACGTAAGGTATTACTTGGACGACCCAGTGCACTTGCTGGTTAGTGGTACGAGTTGTAAAAAGTGTGATTTACAATTCGTGCACCAATAACCCTAACTCTCCATTAAATCTCACATATCTTTCACTTTCGAGCTCCGATCGCCGCACCGTTTGTGGCCACGCGATCACTGCATCAAGCTCTACAAAATCCACTAAACAATTTGGAAGGTAAGCCTTAGTTTCTTTTCCAGCTTCTCACCCCTTCTTTTTCGAAATCTTGAAGTCGTTGTATTGAGATTTTGTTGAATTTTGGTGTTTAGGATCGAACTAGCTTTATGGGCTTGCTGGGTCTTGTCCCAAACTCTCGTTAGTAAGGTGAGAAACCTCTAACCCTTGTAAAATTGTTAAATTAGTAAACTATATATTAATTTTAGTAATATTGGTATGGCATTAGATTGTATATATGTGATTTAGAACCAAATTGGTGGTGTTGGAAGCTTGATTTTGGATCTTGGAGGCTGAGTTGTTGTTGGTGTGTATTTTGGCATTTGGGACATTGGTGGGACGGTGGTGTTAGTGATTTTTCGGGCTTAAGGAGGAATCGACTAAGGTATGATTTTGGTTTCTCATAGATAATATATAATGTTTTGTGAAAACATAGGTTAAAAGACCATAGGATAGGTTGGAATTGTGTGAATATGTTAATGTTTAGTGACCTTGATGTAAACATGAAATTATGTTGATAATGAGTTAATGAATAATGATATTATGGAGTTAATGAGTAATGATATTATTGATTGTTTATGTTAATATTTGATAATGATAATGAACCATGATGAGTTATGTTATATGATTTTGGATGTTTAGAGTGTAATTCAATATAATTTAGAGAATGATGTGAAGGAGAGGAGATGAGATGGGATGGTTGTAATCTTAATTTATACACAATGGGTATGGTTTGAAGAGTGAACATTGGTTTTAAAATGAAATGTGGTAAAAATGGAGGTTTAGAGAATTTTGTGAAAATCTTGATTTTGACTGAACTTTGGCGAGCCATAACTCAATTTTCGGACCCTTAAACTTTTCCAAACTTATCTTAAATGAAAATTGGGTCCGTGAAGATTACGTCGTTGAAGAACAGACAAAAAATAGTTTTTAATGAAAATGTTATATGCGTCGGAAGTTCGGTGTACAAAAGTATTCCCGTAGGTTTTGTAACAGCTTTTTAAGAAGATACAGTGTAACATCCCACATTTTTGAAAAATTTAAATATGAATAAAAACAAAATTTTCCAGTATTTTCTTAAAAACTAAAACGCGAAATCGATACAAAGGCTCGGTAATTAAGTATTTAATACTAGAAAAGGTTATGTAATGTTCTTTCTAGTAGAAATACCCTGACTTAAGTAAGGTATTTTGCTGGAAGGGATGTTACATACAGGACCCGCGTATGCGAGATATGGCTTGCATATGTGGATAGAGCTCGCATACGCGAGACATCCTGTTTTGAGAAAAGTGTCTTTCTGTGATTTTCAATCTATTTTGTAACCTCTAAACCTCTATTTTTACTTTCTAAGGTCCTAATACTTAATTTTAATCTTGGTGAAAGGGGAGAACCTTGAGAGAGTGTTAACTTGGCGATAAAGAAATGTTTTAAAGTAATGATTTCCTGGCTAAGGAAGTGCGGAAATACTAATGATAATATGAAGGATGACAGAATTGAGAATGATGAGGTTTGACCTGTGATTGTGAACGGAATGAGATTATGAATAATTTTGTGAGGATGGTGGTTTTGCCCCACTCATGGATTTGGCAAGTTGAGGATGAAGAATTTCCTCACTTGTCGAGATGGGGGTGTGGGGAAGGTGGAAAGGCACACTCCATCATTTTGTTTCTTTCCACGTTCTTCTCTGGTTATAAGGTAGAAAGGCACACTCCTTCGATGTGGAAATGCACACTCCTTCTTGATACCTCTAGGAGAAGGTGGAAAGGCACTCTCCTTCGTTAAAATTCCTCTTGGGGATGCACAACCTAGAGACAATATCCGGGTTAGCTATCGAATGTGTCAAATTCTGGAGATTTAACCGACACGTGAGCTCACGGCCAGTAGAATAGACATACATCATATGTATTTGTATGACTTGTTTGAGTGGGCATGTGTTGGTTTGCCTAATTTTTATGTAATATGCCTATATGCTACATGACTTAACTGTAGTATTTGTTTCCTTAATTGTGTTTTACTTGCATGCTTTGCTTGTCTATGCAACTGAGATATCCCTCGTATGGTGGAGGTTTGACGAGGGTAGTTCCACTGGTGTTTCGGAGGTTTGGAGGAGGTGACGGTGAAGTAATGAGAAAGGGCTAGATTTAGAACTTGAGAACCTTAGACGTCTTACATGATTACTAGTTTAATTTAATCCTCAAAGTTTAAATCTGAGTGTCGAAGTTCTAGGATTGCCTCTGGCTTTCCTGGGACCTTATATATTATTTATGTGGGACCACTACCATGTTGAGAATCTCCGGTTCTCATTCCATACAAATATTGTTGTTTTCATATGCAGGTCGAGATGCGCCTCGGTGAGCGTCTGGAGGTTCTTATGGCAAGCGAAGATGGGTTGTTATATTTTGGGTTATCAGTTATGTATAAATATTTATAGACTCTCCTATGTATGAATATCTTATGCTTAATCCTCTTAGAGGCTTTTTGTAGAACTAGGTGCTTTCTTTATGTATGTCGGGGTTTTACGGGATATACTTTATATATGTATGTATGTACATATTCTCCGGCTAGCCTTGGCTTCGCAGGTTGAGCCCAGAGCTTGGTATTCTGGTTATTTTGACACTCTGCTCTTATTACATATACGTGTATTTACTTTTCTTCATATGCAAGTTCCTGTTTACGTGAGCGTTGTGCTTTTCGTTTTGTGACTCTTGTTTAAACTTTCTTTCAAGGCTCCTCGAATATAAATTCCTTTCAACTATACTATGTATATATTTTTTTTAGAGGTCGTAGTACCTCACCACCTCTGTTTTACGAACTTAAGCGTAAAGCTCGGTGTGGTAGGGTGTTACATTTAACATTACTAAAACATGCATATCATCAAGCATTGTTAAATATTAATGATATTCTCTTTCTAACTCGACCCTTATATTGATGAGATTAAATATTATATAAAACCTATTACTTCACATACTTTTATAAATTCAAACCAAAACTTTAAATTTTAGTTTGTATAAATTACTAGACGTTATTCAAGCTAATATTGTAAATATGTATTTGTCTCTAAATTTAAATTATATTAGCCACTATATAATTTACATTGTTAACTAATTAGTGGAGTACAAAATTAGATAAAATTTAGAACAACACAATAAACAACAAAATTTAGAATCTATTCTCGACTTCCAATTTAGAATCAAGTTAGAATATATTCTCATCAATTGTCATCCAATACCAAGTCAGAACCAAATTTAAGAAATGGGAGAAAAGGGTGCTACCTGGAGGGAGCAACAGCGGAAGAGGCGGCAGCAACAACAACGACAAAAGCGGTGAGCAGCGGCAGAAGCGGCACCAACAGTGGCAGTTCCGTTTGGACGACGAGAGAGGGCCGTTAGAGGAGGTTGCCAAAGAGAACATTGAGGGAAGGGGGAGAGGGTTAGAGAGAGAGTGGGAGCGAGAGGGATAGAGAGAGACTAATTCAATATGAGGGAGAAGAGGGTTTGCAGTTCGAATTTAGGGCACACTTATCGCCGGATTTACCGGCGGATAAATTCGCTGGTAAAACTTTGCGGTTGGCCAAAACGCAATGTTTCACTAATCAAGGTTACTGCCGGATTTATTCGCCTGTGAATCTAACAGTAACCATGGTGCCAATTATTTTGCTTTTTTCTCTAACTATTACCGGTAGATTTACCATCGAAAACCAGAATCCGACAGTAAATCTTTTGCCCAACGAATTTATTGCAAAATCCGCCGCTAAACCCGACACTAACCTCCAATGCATAGTTGTAAGAACCGAATCGGTGACCAAATCGGTCAGGCTATCGTCATTGGTTCATTGGTTCAACCGATAAGGTATTGGTTGAACCGATAGAACCAGTCCTATTTAAATAAAAAATATAAAATAGTGAAAAACCTAAAATTAAAATTTAAAATACATATCTTAACTAATATTTTAAAAATAATTAAGCTAGCTTCAACAAATTATAATCAACAAGTTATAATCTAGTTATGATTAAATTAGTATATAAAGTTCTAGTATTTTTTCATGATAAAAATTTTTTAATTTTATTTTTATATTAAAGTATTTTAATATCTATTATATCGTTATATACTATATGTATTTATTAAAATAATATTAATAAATATCATATAATCATAAAAATATAATTATATTATAATTAATAAAAAATATAATTAATTTAAATATAAGTGAATGTAAAATTAAAATAATATCTAAAAAAATTATTGTGCGATTTTACTATATAATTAATAATTAGCATATGAAATAGCAAGGAATACCATAGCTTAACGGCAAGGAGAACCCAAGTTCAACCACATCTTCATCAATTTTGGAATCTTCTCTTGAGTGGTTCGGTTGGATCGGTTTTTATCGATTTTGACTGGTTTTCACCGGCTTGATCGGTTCTTGACCTTAAATGGTCTTTGGATTGGACTGGACCAGATGGGGATTCGATTCACTGATTTTTTCAGTCGAACCGGCCAATCCGGTCTGGTTTTTACAACTATGCTCCGATGTTAAATCCGATGGTATTTAACGTTTTTCTTGTAGTGTAAGATTATACTCATTTTATTAGAGCTAACAACCTATCTTTTTTGAGTTTAACTAACATGTGCCCTTAGGACATATGATAAAGTTACAAATTAAGAAAGTCTTTATAGAAAAGATGCAAAATTTAAAATTTCAATGCATTTGTTGTGTATTTATTAAAGTAAAGTTTTTAAAACTTTCTATTACTAGCAACCTTAACTTGTGCCCTTAGAACACGGGTTAGCTAAACCCATTTTTTTCTAAAATATCAATTTATTTTTTAAGAAAATTATTATTATTTGCACATAATATAAATATAATAAAGTTAATTACTACAAAATGAAATATTTTATTAAGCACAATATCAATAACAAGTTTATATATCTAATCTAAGAAGTAGGTTTTAAAATGTAGAAAATTAAAATAGTACCATCCAAGAACATGTCTTGTGATTGTAAAGTTACAATGAAATGTGATTGCATATAATATTTGAGTTCTAAACATTAGCATTTACAATGATAATAAAACCTATCACAAATATTCAGCGAAGAATAGTGATAGAAAATCATGTTGTCTTTACTCTTCAAACTTTCTCGTGGAGAAGTCTTTGATCAAAGTGTCACACACCTGCAAGAAGTTTGTTATTATCAATATGTTAATAATGACTAAAGACTTTACTAGATAGAAAAGTACAAGATTCAAACCTGATTTCAAAGGCTAGTTGGTGTCGGTTTATAGCCATTATTAGCATCAACAATCTAATAATAAATACAATAATGTCAAATAAAAGAATGAGTATATACCCAAAAAGTTCCTAAGAAATTTTGTATCGGACGTTTTAGTCCCCGAAATTTTTTTATTACAATCAAGGTCTCCAAACTTTACATAAGTGAGACATTTAGGTCTCTCCGTTAGTCAAAGTTGTTAACCACTAACGGTAGATCCCCCAAATTGCTGATGTTGCTGATGTTGCCGTAACGTTGCCACGTATTGCTAATCGGACTAATAGATCCCCCAAATTGAAGCATAAAAGGACATCATTTTCTCTCTGGACAAAACACTGCCTTTCTACTTAGAGAATTAGGTATCCAAACCCAAACCCCATTCATTAACATTGGTATTATGAAAAACCCTTGGTATCCTCCAACCCAATCACCTTACCCTTTTGATCTCTTGATTCGCTGTTCTTTTCATCTTTCATTGTTGCTGTGACGAGGTTCTCTCTTAGTCTCATATCATTAGTGGTGACACATTCACAAACCAATTCTCTGTCTCTATTGTGATTGATGGAAGTCAAGGTTAGTACTTCACTGCCATTGTTGCATTATTGTTCGAAAATACTTGGTGTATTAGTCTCAAATTTGATTAATATTTTGGGTTCAGGGTAATTATTCATGCATTATAGTATTAGTTGGCCATTTGTTATCTAACTTGTTAAAATATAATTAATCGGTGGATTTGGCTTATATGGCATAAAATATACTAAACTTAAGGCATTGACTAAACTTGGATATTGACATATTTTTACTATTATTTATATGACTTATAGATGATTGACAATGTGGTTCCTGTCTTTCATTATGGTGGGAGTTTTGTGAAGGATAATAAAGAAGTTATTGTTTACATCAATGGAGAAGTAAAAGATTTTTCAACATGGACATTGACCTGGTATACTACTTTGACTTGAAAAAATTATTTATAGAGTTCGGTTACCATGCTTATAAAGAAATGTATTTGTATGACACAGCTACTCCTGATTTTGAATTTGGTCTTCATCCTATTCATGAGGATAAGGAAATCAGGCAGATGCAGAAGAATAAGATGGTAAATGAATACTAATAAGTTTTATATCTACTTTGATCACCCAATAATAGAAGATTTTGAAGTGCCTTTTGAAGAAGATGAGCTGGAGCATGATGCAGATGTGGAGAGTTCTGATAAGGATGATGGCTACAAAAATGCGGAGAACAAACTCTATAAACCACCTCCACCTGGTTTTTCAAATACAAGTGATGAAGAGTGTATGATTATAAACAAGGTTGGTAAAAAGGGGAATGAAGAAGAAATCTGATTTAACAAAGAATGATAATAAAAGAAAGAAGGTAGAGAAGGGAAAGATAAGTCCAAAGAAAAAGTATGTAAAGGGTGCCACAAAAAATTCTGCTAGTCTTGGAGGAATAAAATGCAAATCCAAAGGTTCTAAGGCTACTCCTACTGCTAATGGGCCTACTTCTACTGGTGCTACTACTACTGGGTTTGATGCTTCAGAGCGTGCTACTACTATTGGAGAACAATAATATTCTAATGAAGAGCATGATAGTGAGTTAGATTTTGTCTTTTAGTATGAATCAGAAGCTTTTCTAACTCCCCAATCTCAAGTGATGAGGGTGGTGATGGATTTGCCTTGGCACAATTTAATCCATTTGCAGTATTTGGTGAAGTTAATTTTGAGCTTAGTATGGAGTTTGAATCTCTAGATCAATTTAAATTGGTTTTGAAAGACTTTATCATTGAAAAAGGGAGGAGGATCTTTTATATAAAAAATGACAAGAGAAGGGTAAGGGCAGCTTGTGTGTATGGAGAACATATGATGGGAAAGGAAGGTGAGAAAGAAAAGGCTAAGGGAAGGCTTAAGGCAAAGAAAAAGACAAAAGAGGTGGCGAAAGAGACTATGCATTTAGATGATGTTCCTATTCACTACAATTGTAATGTGAATCTGAATGTTGTAAGTAGTGCAAAGAGCTCTGATGTGAATGCCAATATTGCTGGTGCTGCAAAAAATTTTGATATGAATCTGAATGCTACTGGTGTAACAGAAAAACAAGATCTGAATATGAATGTTGTTGTTTCAAACAATAGAGGTAACGGTAATGAGCAAGAGAAGAATGACTGGCATTGGTTGATTTATTGTGCGAAGAATTCTAAAATAGGGGGTTACCAAATCAAGACATACAATTCAATTCATACATGTGGAAGAGAGTTTGGAATTTATACGGCTGATCAGAATTAGATTGCAGAAAAATTAGAAAAGATACTTCTAAGTTAGCCACATCTGACACATGTAGAAGCATTTGACCATATAAAGATTTACTACAATGTGGTGACTAATGATAAAATACTTTATAGAGCTTTGAGAACTGCTAGGGAAAGGTATATGGTAATAAAAAGGCACAATACGGGAAACTCAGGGACTATCTACATGAGATTTTGAGGAGCGACCCTGGGAGTTTTGCCCTTTTGGAGGTAGAGCTAATCCCTCAATCACTACCCTTGTTTCGAAGACTATACATCTATTTGGAAGCCTACAAAAGAGGCTTTAAGGCTGGATGCAGGCCCTTGATTGGTTTAGATGGTTGCTTCCTCAAAGGTTATTATGGGAGACAGCTTTTGTCAGCAGTCGAACAGGATGAAAACAATCACTTTTATGTGATTGCTTATGCTATAGCAGATAGTGACACAAAAGATAGTTAAAAATGGTTCTTGACAAAGCTGCAAGAAGATTTAGGGTATTGCATAGTGAAAGGTTGGAACTTCATTTCATACCAGCAGAAGGTATTTACCCATATTTAATTAGTTTGCTTTCTTTGTTCATTTGTGTTATGTTTTATAGTAGTGAGTAAACTCTAATTAATTTGTATGCGTGCTTGTTATTTCTCAGGGATTACTTCCAGCCCTTCAAGAGGTCATGCCCAATGCTCACCACTGAAACTATGTGAGACACATTTGAAAAAATTTTATAAACAAATACAAGGACAAACAAATAAAGAATATTATGCAGGCTTGTGCAAAAGGTAGTACAGATACTGAGTTCCAACCAAATATGAAAAGGCTTAAGAGGATCAATGAGGCTGCTTGGGCTTATGTTGCCAAATTTTAGCCTTCTTGTTGGGTCAAAGCACACTTTAGCCATTGGATAAAGCTTGATAACATCACTAATAACATGACTAAAGTATGGAATGCCAAAATTGTCCATTACAGAGGGAAGCCCATTCTGACAAGGTTGGAAGAGCTACGTTGTTATAACATGAGAAGAATCGCTAGATACAAGAAGGTCTTAAGTACATACACAGGCACTTTAGCTTCAATTCAACAAAAAAGACTAGATGAATGGACTGGAGACAATGATTGTCATGTATTTGAGGTCCAAATACACAATAAAAAACTTGGGGTGCATTTAGGCAAGAGCACATGTACCTGAAATATGTGGCAATTGATAGGTATAAAATACACTTTATATGTTACTATATTTTATGTTACATTACTTTGTTTTTCGATTCATACATTATTATCTACCTTTTTCTTATAGGTCTTCCTTGTGTGCATGCAATGACGGCCTGGTGTGCAGAAATTGTGACGGATTCATTCCTTGGTAACGGCGCTAAAAACTCAATACGCACATTCATAATCTTAGTTCTTTGTCACAACTTCCCACAACTAACCAGCAAGTGCACTGGGTCGTCCAAGTAATAAACCTTACGTGAGTAAGGGTCGATCCCACGGAGATTGTCGGCTTGAAGCAAGCTATGGTCACCTTGTAAATCTCAGTCAGGCAGATTCAATTGATTATAGAGATTTAATAATTAAAAGATGAATAAAACGTAAAATTAAAGATAGAGATACTTATGTAATTCATTGGTGAGAATTTCAAATAAGCGTATAGAGATGCGTTCGTTCCCCCTGAACCTCTGCTTTCCTATTGTCTTCATCCAATCATTCATAATCCTTTCTATGGCAAGATGTATGTTAGGCATCACCGTTGTCAATGGCTACATCCTGTCCTCTCAGTGAAAATGGTCCAATGCGCTGTCACTGCATGGCTAATCATCTGTCGGTTCTCGATCATACTGGAATAGGATCCATTGATCCTTTTGCGTCTGTTACTACGCCCAGCACTCGCGAGTTTGAAGCTCGTCACAGCCATCCCTTCCCAGATCCTACTCGGAATACCACAGACAAGGTTTAGACTTTCTGGATCTCAAGAATGGCCGTCCATGGATTCTAACTTATACCACGAAGATTCTGATTAAGGAATCCCAGAGATACTCATTCAATCTAAGGTAGAACGGAAGTGGTTGTCAGGCACGCGTTCATAGGTTGGGAATGATGATGACTGTCACGATCATCACATTCATATTGAGGTGCGAATGAATATCTTAGAATTGAAATAAGCTTGAATTGAATAGAAAAACAATAGTACTTTGTATTAATTCGTGAGGAACAGCAGAGCTCCACACCTTAATCTATGGTGTGTAGAAACTCTACCGTTGAAAATACATAAGTGATAATGGAGTTCATTGGTCTTGGCCCCAGATGGGAACCAGAGTAACCAAGACTAAAAATGATCCGAAGATAAAACTCCTGATGTAAATACAATAGTAAAAAGTCCTATTTATGCTAAACTAGTTACTAGGGTTTACAGAAATGAGTAAATGATGCAGAAATTCACTTCTGGGGCCCACTTGGTGTGAGTTTGGGCTGAGCATTGAGCTTTACACGTGTAGAGGCTTCTCTTGGAGTTAAACGCCAGTTTGTAACCTGTTTCTGGCGTTTAACTCCACTTTGCAACCTGTTTCTGGCGTTTAACTCTAGAATGCAGCATGGAACTGGCGTTGAACGCCAGTTTGTGTCATCTAAACTCGGGCAAAGTATGGACTATTATATATTTCTGGAAAACCCTAGATGTCTACTTTCCAACGCAATTAAGAGCGTGCCATTTAGAGTTCTGTAGCTTTAGAAAATCCACTTTGAGTGCAGGGAGGTCAGAATCCAACAGCATCTGCAGTCCTTCTTCAACCTCTGAATCTGATTTTTGCTTAAGTCCCTCAATTTCAGCCAGAAAATACCTGAAATCACAGAAAAACACATAGACTCATAGTAAAGTCCAGAAATGTGAATTTTATTTAAAAACTAATAAAAATATACTAAAAACTAACTAAATTATACTAAAAACTATGTAAAAATAATGCCAAAAAGCGTATAAATTATCCGCTCATCACAACACCAAACTTAAATTGTTGCTTGTCCCCAAGCAATTGAAAATCAAATAGGATAAAAAGAAGAGAATATACTATAGTTTCCAAAATATCAATGAAACATAGCTCCAATCAGATGAGCGGGACTTGTAGCTTTTTGCCTCTTGAATAGTTTTGGCATCTCACTTTATCCATTGAAGTTCAGAATGATTGGCATCTATAGGAACTCAGAGTTTAGATAGTGTTATTGATTCTCCTAGTTCAGTATGTTGATTCTGGAACATAGCTACTTTATGAGTCTTGGCCGTGGCCCTAAGCACTTTGTTTTCCAGTATTACCACTGGATACATAAATGCCACAGACACATAACTGGGTGAACCTTTTCAGATTGTGACTCAGCTTTGCTAAAGTCCCCAATTAGAGGTGTCCAGGGTTCTTAAGCACACTCTTTTTTTGCTTTGGACCTTGACTTTAACTGCTCAGTCTCAAGTTTTCACTTGACACCTTCACGCCACAAGCACATCGTTAGGGACAGCTTGGTTTAGCCGCTTAGGCCAGGATTTTATTCCTTTAGGCCCTCCTATCCACTGATGCTCAAAGCCTTGGGATCCTTTTTATTTACCCTTGCCTTTTGGTTTTAAGGGCTATTGGCTTTTTGCTCTTGTCTTTTGGTTTAAAGAGCTTTTGGCTTTTTCTGCTTGCTTTTTCTGTTTCTTTCTTTTTTTTCGCTATATTTATATTTTTTTTCTTTTTTTTTTTGCAAGATTTTGTATTCACTGCTTTTTCTTACTTCAAGAATCATTTTTATGATTTTTCAGATTATCAAATAACATTTCTCCTTTTTCCTTATTCTTCAAGAGCCAACATATTTAACATTCATAAACATCAAATTCAAAAGACACATGTACTGTTCAAGCATTCATTCAGAAAACAAAAAGTATTGTCACCACATCAAAATAATTAAACTAGTTTCAAGGATGAATTCGAAACCCTGTACTTCTTGTTCTTTTGTAATTAAAACATTTTTCATTTAAGAGAGGTGATGGAGTCATAGGACATTCATAGCTTTAAGACATAGACACTTAAACACTAATGATCATCGAGTAAAGACACAAACATAAATAAAACATAAAGCTCAAAAATAAAAAAACAGTAAAATAGATAGACAAGGAGATTAAGGAATGAGTCCACCTTAGTGAGGGTGACGTCTTCCTCTTCTTGAAGAACCAATGGTGCTTTTGAGCTCCTCTATGTCTCTTCCTTGCCTTTGTTGCTCCTCCCTCATAGCTCTTTGATCTTCTCTAATTTCATGGAGGATGATGGAATTCTCTTGGTGCTTCACCCTTAGTTGTCCCATATTAGAACTTAATTCTCCTAGGGAGGTGTTTGATTTACTCCCAATAGTTTTGTAGAGGAAAGTGCATCTCCTGAGGCATCTCAGGGATTTCATGGTGAGGAATTTCCTCATACTCTTGTTGAGGTCCATGATCTCTTGTTTGCTCCATCCTTTTCTTAGTGATGGACTTGTCCTCTTCAATGAGGATGTCTCCCTCTATGTCAATTCCAGCCGAATTGCAGAGGTGACATATGAGGTGAAGAAAGGCTAACCTTGCCCAAGTGGAGGACTTGTTAGCCACCTTGTAAAGTTCTTGAGGTATAATCTCATGAACTTCCACCTCCTCTCCAATCATGATACTATGGATCATGATGGCCCGGTCTATAGTAACTTCAGACCGGTTACTAGTAGGAATGATTGAGCGTTGAATGAACTCTAGCCATTCCCTAGCCACTGGTTTGAGGTCATGCCTTCTTAATTGAACCGGCTTACCTCTTGAGTCAATTTTCCATTGAGCTCCTTCCTCACATATGTCTATGAGGACTTGGTCTAACCTTTGATAAAAGGTGACCCTTCTTGTGTAGGGGCATGCGTTCTCTTCCATCATTGGCAAGTTGAACGCCAGCCTTACATTTTCCGGACTGAAATCTAAGTATTTCCCCCGAACCATGGTAAGCCAATGCTTTGGATTCGGGTTCACACTTTGATCATGGTTCCTAGTTATCCATGCGTTTGCATAGAACTCTTGAACCATTAGGATCCTGACTTGTTGAATGGGGTTGGTGAAAACTTTCCAACCTCTTCTTTGGATCTCAAGTCGGATCTCTGGATACTCATTCTTTTTGAGCTTGAAAGGAACCTCAGGGATCACTTTCTTCTTAGCCATAACTTCATAGAAGTGGTCTTGATGGACCTTTGAGATGAATCTTTCCATCTTCCATGACTCAGAGGTGGAAGCAATTGTCTTCTCTTTCCTCTTTCTAGAGGTTTCTCTGGCCTTAGGTGCCATAAATGGTTATGGAAAAACAAAAAGCTATGCTTTTACCACACCAAACTTAAAATGTTTGCTCGCCCCTGAGCAAAAGAAGAAAGAAAGTAGTAGAAGAAGAAGAAAATGGAAGAGATGGGGGAAGAAGATGTATTCGGCCAAGGAGAAGAAGAGAGGGTTGTGTTGTGTGAAAACGAAGAAGGAATGAGGGGTTTATATAGGAGTGTAGAGAGGTGTAGGGTTCGGCCATTAGGGTTGGGTTTGGGAGGGAAATTAGTTTGAATTTTGAAGGTAGGTGGGGTTTATGGGGAAGAGAGGATGGATGTGAGTGGTGAAGAAGTGATGGAAAAGAGTGATTGAGGTGATTGGTGAAGGGTATTTGGGGAAGAGAGTTATGAAAAGGTGTGAAAAGGAGAGAAGAAGATGTGGGGATCCTGTGGGGTCAAGGACTTAACATTCCTGCTCCAATTAGGCATGTAAAACGCCCTTGCTGTGTAATCCTGGTGTTTAACGCCAGAATGCTGCTTGTTTCTGGCGTTAAACGCCCAAATGTAGCCTGTTTCTGGCGTTTAACGCCAGGCAGATGCTTGTTTCTGGCGTTTAAATGCCAGACTACTCTCCTCCAGGGTGTGCTGTTTTCATGCTATTTTTCATTCTGTTTTTTTTTTATTTTTCAGTAGTTTTTGTGACTTCACATGATCATCAACCTAATAAAACACGAAATAACAAAAATAAAATAAAATAGATATGATTAAATAACATCGGGTTGCCTCCCAACAAGCGCTTCTTTAATGTCAATATCTTGACAGTGAGCTCTCATGGAGCCTCACAGATAATCAGAGCAAGGTTGGAACCTCCCAACACCAAACTTAGAGTTTAATGTGGGGGTTCAACACCAAACTTAGAGTTTGACTGTGGGGGCTTTGGTTGACTCTGCAGTGAGAGAAGCTTTTCATGCTTTCTCTCCATGGTTACAGAAGGAGATCCTTGAGTTTTAAACACAAGGTTGTCCTCATTCAATTGAAGGACTAACTCTCCTTTGTCCACATCAATCACAGCTCTTACTATGGCTAGGAAGGGTCTTCCAAGGATGATGAATTCATCCTCATCCTTCCCAGTGTCTAGGATTATGAAATCAGCAGGGATGTAAATGCCTTCTACCTTTACTAACATGTCCTCTACTAGTCTATAAGCCTGTTTTCTTGAGTTGTCTGCCATCTCTAATGAGATTCTAGCAGCTTGCACCTCAAAGATCCAAAGTTTCTCCATTACAGAGAGTGGCATTAAGTTTATTCTTGACCCCAGGTCACACAGAGCCTTCTCAAAGGTCATGGTGCCTATGGTACAGTGTATTAAGAATTTTCCAGGATCCTGTTTCTTTTGAGGTAATTTCTGCCTATCCAATGCATTCAGTTCATTGGTGAGCAAGGGAGGTTCATCTTCCCAAGTCTCATTACCAAATAATTTGGCATTCAGCTTCATGATTGCACCAAGGTACTAAGCAACTTGATCTTCAGTAATTTCTTCATCTTCTTCAGAGGAAGAATAATCATCAGAGCTCATGAAGGGCAGAAGGAGGTTCAATGGAATCTCTATGGTCTCTAATTGAGCCTCAGATTCCTTTGGTTCCTCAAAGGAGAACTCCTTATTGGTCACTGGACGTCCCAAGAGGTCTTTCTCACTAGGATTCACGTCCTCCTCTTCCCTTGTAGGTTCGGCCATGATGGTCAAATCAATGGCCTTGCACTCTCTCTTTGGATTCTCTTCTGTATTGCTTGGGAGAGTACTAGGAGGAATTTCAGTGACTCTTTTACTCAGCTGGCCCACTTGTGCCTCCAAATTTCTAATGGAGGACCTTGTTTAATTTCATTCATGAAACTTACAGTGGCCTTAGATAGATCAGAGACTATATTTGCTAAGCTAGATGGATTCTGCTCAGAATTCTCTATCTGTTGCTGAGTGGATGATGGAAAAGGTTTACTATTGCTAAACCTGTTTCTTCCACCATTATTAAAGCCTTGTTGAGGCTTTTGTTGATCCTTCCATGAGAAATTTGGATGATTTTTCCATGAGGGATTATAGGTGTTTCCATAGGGTTCACCCATGTAATTCACCTCTGCTATTGCAGGGTTCTCAGGATCATAAGCTTCTTCTTCAGAAGATGCCTCTTTAGTACTGTTGGATGATTCCTTTAATCCATTCAGACTCTGAGAGATCATATTGACTTGTTGAGTCAATATTTTATTCTGAGCCAATATGGCATTCAGAGTATCAATTTCAAGAACTCCCTTCCTCATAGGCGTCCCATTACTCACAGGATTAATTTCAGAAGTGTACATGAACTGGTTATTTGCAACCATGTCAATGAGTTCTTGAGCTTCTGCAGGCATTTTCTTTAGGTGAATGGATCCACCTGCAGAATGGTCCAATGACATCTTTGATAATTCAGACAGACCATCATAGAATATATCCAGGATGGTCCATTCTGAAAGCATGTCAGAAGGACACTTTTTGGTCAGTTCCTTGTATCTCTCCCAAGCTTCATAGAGGGATTCACCTTCCTTTTGTCTGAAGGTTTGAATATCCACTCTAAGCTTACTAAGCTTTTGAGGAGGAAAGAACTTGGCTAAGAAAGTCGTGACCAGCTTATTCCAAGAGTTCAGGCTATCTTTAGGTTGAGAGTCCAACCATATTCTAGCTCTGTCTCTTACAGCAAATGGGAAAAGCATAAGCCTGTAGACCTCGAGATCAACACCATTGGTCTTAACAGTATCACAGATCTACAAGAATTCAGTTAAGAACTGAAAGGGATCTTCGAATGGAAGTCCATAAAACTTGCAATTCTGTTGCATCAGAGAAACTAATTGAGGTTTCAGCTCAAAATTGTTTGCTCCAATGGCAGGGATTGAGATGCTTCTTCCATGTAAATTGGAATTAGGTGCAGTAAAGTCACCAAGCATCTTCCTTGCATTGTTATTATTTTCGGCCATGTCTCCTTCTTTTTCGAAAATTTCTGTCAGATTTTCTCCAGAGAGTTGTGCTTTAGCTTCCCTTAGCTTCCTCTTCAGAGTTCTTTCAGGTTCGAGATTAGCTTCAACAAGAATGTCCTTATCCTTGTTCCTGCTCATATGAAAAAGAAGAAAACAGAAAATATGGAATCCTCTATGTCACAGTATAGAGATTCCTTTATGTCAGTAGAAGAGGATATGAATAGAAGAATGAGAATCCAAACGCAAGGGAATATGTTAGAATTCTTGGGTGAAAGAGGGGTGTTAGTAAATAAATAAATAAATAGAAGGAGGTAAGGGAGGAGAATTTTCGAAAATTAGATAAAATAAAATTATTTTTGTTTTTAAATAAAAATTAAAATTAAAAATTCAAAAATTAAGAAAGGAAAAACTAAATCAAATTAAATTAAATTTAAAACAATTAGTTAATTTAAAAAAGAATTTTGAAAAAGATGAAGGTGATTTTCGAAAATTAGAGATAGAATTAGTTAGGTAGTTTTGGAAAAGATAAGAATCAAACAAAAAGTTAAGTGATTAATTGAAAAAGATTTGAAAATCAAATTTTGAAAAGATAGGAAGTTAGAAAAGAAGTTAGAAAAGATTTTGAAATTGATTTTGAAAAAGATATGATTGAAACTTAATTTGAAAAAGATTTGAAAAAGAAATTTGAAAAGATTTAAATTTTGAAATCAAAGTTGATTACTTGACTAACAAGAAACTAAAAAGATATGATTCTAGAGTTTAAAGATTGAACCTTTCTTATTAGGCAAGTAACAAACTTAAAAATTTTGAATCAATCACATTAATTGTTAGTAAAGATTTTGAAAGTTTAGAACAAAATAAGAAAAAGATTTTGAAAATCAATCATAAAGTTTTCGAAAATATGAAGGAAAAATTGAAAAAGATTTGATTTTTGAAAAAGATTTGAAAAAGATAGAATTTTTAAATTGAAAATTTGATTTGACTCATAAGAAACAACTAAATTTTAAAAAGTTTTGAAAAAGTCAACTCAAATTTTCGAAAATTTATGAATGAAAAAGGGAAAGATATTTTTTTGATTTTTGAATTTTAATAAAGAAAGAGAAAAACATAAAAAAGACTCGATATAAAATTTTTTTGATAAAAACAAAGGAAACATGCAAGAACACTTTGAATGCAAAGATGAACACCAAGAACACTTTGAAGATCATGATGAACATCAAGTATGTATTTTTGAAAAATTTTTAATAAGAGAAATCATGCAAGACACCAAACTTAGAAATTTTTAATATTTGGACACTAAGAATTCAAGAATGCATATGAAAAATAAGAAAATACACAAAACAAGAAAATATGAAGATCAAACAAGAAGATTTACCAAGAACAACTTGAAGATCATGAAGAATATATGCATGAGTTTTCGAAAAATGCACAAATTTTAAAAACATGCAATTGACACCAAACTTAAAAACTGACACAAGATTCAAGCAAGAAATACAAAAATTATTTTTGATTTTATGATTTTATAATTTTTTTTGGATTTTTTTTGTATTTTTCGAAAATAAGAAATAAAAAGCTTAAAATTAAAATAAAATTACCTAATCTGAGCAACAAGATGAACCGTCAGTTGTCCAAACTCGAACAATCCCCGGCAACGGCGCCAAAAACTTGGTGCACAAAAATCGTGACGGTTCCATTCCTTGGTAACGGCACTAAAAACTCAATACGCATGTTCATAATCTTAGTTCTTTGTCACAACTTCGCACAACTAACCAGCAAGTGCACTGGGTCGTCCAAGTAATAAACCTTACGTGAGTAAGGGTCGATCCCACGGAGATTGTTGGCTTGAAGTAAGCTATGGTCACCTTGTAAATCTCAGTCAGGCGGATTCAATTGATTATAGAGATTTACTAATTAAAAGATGAATAAAACATAAAATTAAAGATAGAGATACTTATGTAATTCATTGGTGAGAATTTCAGATAAGCGTATAGAGATGCGTTCGTTCCTCCTGAACCTCTGCTTTCCTATTGTCTTCATCCAATCATTCATACTCCTTTCTATGGCAAGCTGTATATTAGGCATCACCGTTGTCAATGGCTACATCCTGTCCTCTCAGTGAAAATGTTCCAATGCGCTGTCACTTCATGGCTAATCATCTGTCGGTTCTCGATCATACTGGAATAGGATCCATTGATCCTTTTGCATCTGTCACTACGCCCAGCACTCGCGAGTTTGAAGCTCGTCGCAACCATCCCTTCCCAGATCCTACTCGGAATACCACAGACAAGGTTTAGACTTTCCGGATCTCAAGAATGGCCGTCCATGGATTCTAACTTATACCACGAAGATTCTGATTAAGGAATCCCAGAGATACTCATTCAATCTAAGGTAGAACGGAAGTGGTTGTCAGGCACGCGTTCATAGGTTGGGAATGATGATGACTGTCACGATCATCACATTCATATTGAGATGCGAATGAATATCTTAGAATCGGAATAAGCTTGAATTGAATAGAAAAACAATAGTACTTTGTATTAATTCGTGAGGAACAGCAAAGCTCCACACCTTAATCTATGGTGTGTAGAAACTCTACCGTTGAAAATACATAAGTGATAATGGAGTTCATTGGTCTCGGCCCCAGAGGGGAACCGGAGTAACCAAGACTAAAAATGATCCGAAGATAAAACTCCTGATGTAAATACAATAGTAAAAAGTCCTATTTATGCTAAACTAGTTACTAGGGTTTACAGAAATGAGTAAATGATGCAAAAATTCACTTCTAGGGCCCACTTGGTGTGTGCTTGGGCTGAGCATTGAGCTTTACACGTGTAGAGGCTTCTCTTGGAGTTGAACGCCAGTTTGTAACCTGTTTCTGGCGTTTAACTCCACTTTGCAACCTGTTTCTGGCGTTTAATTCCAGAATGCAGCATGAAACTGGCGTTGAACACCAATTTGCGTCCTCTAAACTCAGGCAAAGTATGAACTATTATATATTGCTGGAAAGTCCTGGATGTCTACTTTTCAACGCAATTGAGAGCGCGCCATTTGGAGTTTTGTAGCTCCAGAAAATCTACTTTGAGTGCAGGGAGGTCAGAATCCAACAGCATCTGCAGTCCTTCTTCAACCTCTGAATCTGATTTTTGCTCAAGTCCCTCAATTTCAGCCAGAAAATACCTGAAATCACAGAAAAATACACAGACTCATAGTAAAGTCCAGAAATGTGAATTTTATTTAAAAACTAATAAAAATATACTAAAAACTAACTAAATTATACTAAAAACTATGTAAAAACAATGCCAAAAAGCGTATAAATTATCCGCTCATCACGGCCATTTCAAAAAGGAGTGATAGACCAGAGAGTTATGTGCACCAATGGCTTAAGATGGATGCTTTACAGCCACCTATAACCATTGCCTCAACCTAGGGAATAGTAAAAAATATTGGAATTGAAGAAGACTGATTACTTAACTCCACTCCCACCCAAATTCAAAATGCCTATTGGACGCCCAACAAAAAGGAGAAGACGTGATCATGTTAAAGATGGACCAAATGGAACGAAAACAAAAAAAAATATCCAGGATAACATGTGAAAAGTGTGGTGAGCCTGATCACCAATGACGGATCTACATATACTAGTGTGGGGGCAATTGCCCTATTAAATTTTTAAAAAATTAATAATAAATATATATGTGTAGATAATTGTCCCATTGTAATAACTTATTTGTCCCCACACTTCAAAAGAAAATCATGTAAGAAATATTTATGTTATTAGATATTAATACAATGATAAAAATTATTGTATTATATAAATTTAAAATAAATAATAATAATAATAATTAATAATAATCTAATTATTTAATTATCTAAAGTCAAGCTTAAAATTTTAAATATAAATGGGATTACTAATATTAAATATTTTTTATAATATATATCATTTATTTACTTTTTATTGTTTCGTTTAATTTATTTTTGTTTATACTTTTAATATTATTTTTATCGAAAAAGTTTTTACCATAATATCATAAAATGCCAAATTTTTAATTAAATATCAAAAAATTATTTAAATATTTTTAATAGAAAAAAGATATTATTTTATCTATACCTACATATAATGAGAATTGTGGTTGTATTATTTAATTTGAATTTTTATTTTTCTAACAAGTTTTTTATTCCTCTCACATAATTTTAGTGAAAATTCAAACACTAAAATAAAAAATAGAGAACATTCTAAATTAATTCATTCGAGTTATACTCTTTATAGATTTTGTAGCTATTAAGGTATAATTTTTTTTTGTATCATATAAAAAATAATCAATAAAAATTTGATTTGATGGATATTAGATGCTTGACTAGATGTTAGTATTAATAAGGGTGAAGTACGATTTTGGTCCCTAAGGTATAAGTAGAAATTTTTTTTTTCGTCCCCAACCTTTTTTTGCATACAAAATCATCCCTAAAGTTTAACTTAGTTTTAAAATCATCATTTTTACCAAAATCTTAAAATTTATTACCAAATTACCTCTAACAAAAAATATTATAAAATAAAGAAGAAAAAGAAGAAGAAGAAGAAGAAGAAGAAGAAGAAGAAGAAGAAGAAGAATGGGAAATGGAGTCAGCTCCCACTCCGGTGTGGTCTTCTCTCCCGATTCCTTTTTTCCAAACTCACTGTCTTCGTCGTCCTTCTTCTTGGTGAACTCAATGGCGGCGGTTCTAATAATAAATGTATTACTCATGCAATATTACCAAAACATTGAAATGAAAAAAGTATTTTTAAATTAATATACTTTTAGATGTGTTAATTATATTATTTTTTAGAAACTTGACTAACTAATATACTCCAAAATTTAAATATCTAAATATATTAATATTAATATTTTTTTATTATTTTGCTATATTATTTTTTCCTCACTTCTAAAATTTTCTAAATCCGTCACTGCTGATCACAATGCCAAAACATGCAAAAGAGCTTTTAACCCAAACCTCCCAACAAACGTAACACGACATTTTCAGGTTGAGGCAACATTTAAAAAGTGTTGTCTAAAGGCTGACAAAAAGTTGCTTTTGATCTATGGCAACACTTTTGGACCTAACGCAACGTTTTTGGGGGGCGTTGCAGATGCGACCGTTGCCTTAGATCAAGGTAACACTTTTTTTTTGCTTCAAAAGCAACGATTTTGAGGGCAACACCTGGTAAGTGTTGCATTTGGTTGAAAAACAACAATACTTCAGAGGTGTGTTTGAGACAATACTTTTGCAGTGTTATCTTTTCTCTTATATTTTGACCACTACTAAAAAGTGTTGCCTATTTGCCATAAAAGGCAACCCTTTTATGTGTTGCTTATAAGTTTGAATTTGTAATCCTTTGAAGTGTTGCTTATTAGTTTTGAATATGCAACCTTTAAAAGCATTGCCTTTTCTTTTGGATATGCAACCTATACAAGTGTTGCCTTTTCTTTTGGATATACAACCATACAAGTGTTGTCTAATATTCAAAATATGCAACTAATAGAAAGGTTACCTTTTTGACAAAAATAAAAGTTACTTTTATAATAAAAATACAAAAAATAATAAAATTAAAATTTTTTGTTCATACATGTATAATTATTTTAATTAATAAATTAAATTTGCGCACAATAGAAAAAATTTATAATAGAGACAAAATAACTAATAAAAAATTTCTAATTAAAATAGATATTAAAAGGTTCAATTAGTATTTCAAATACATATTTATCAATAATTCTCAACAAAATAATACACAATAAAAAATAAGCAATTTATCAGCACATTGGCATCAATAATACCTATAAATCATAGTATTAGCATTTTAAAATATACATTAAAGTATAGTCATTACTATTTTGATTATAGATAGAATGCAGAAAACTTGAGCCATCAGTGTCATAATTCAAAAGCTTCCTTAATCTCCTGCTTTTTCTGCTGAGTCAAATGATGGTGTCCTTTCGATTTGCTGTGCTTCTTAGATTCCCCTCTATATGATTCTCCTCTATATATAGATGACTGGAAAAAAAAAGAGTTTTTGTATAGGAAGCAGCATGCTATTCCTTTACCAATAAACAATGATCAATGATCAAAAGCATAGGTAAATTATGTGTTGAACAATCTATGTTGTACTTGCTGTGTCTCTCGCTCAAAGGATTAAGCCAATAGCTACACTAATAAAAAATTTGCAGCAATTATTGTGCAACTTATTTTAAATTCAGCTACAATAATCAATGATAAGCTTCATGTATTCTTATCATTCAAAGCTAAAACTAAGTAGAGTCATTTTTTTAAATAAAAAACTAAGGCAATAGATTAAGTAAAAGAACCTGCAAGGTCAGGATGTGTCCGAGTAAGCTTAAGCAAGGTGATTACTATCTTTTATTACTACTAGTAGTGGGAGAACTTGAGAATTTTTCTTTTATGGAAATATTAGCAATATCCAAAGCAAGTTTCTTTGTTTCAATACCCTCCTGCGAAGTAACCTATAAATCCAAGGCATCAAATTAGAAGAATAACACTAGATATACAAATTCTTATCAAATTCTCAAGTAACTCAAATTCTTATGTTATGAGAAGTGCTTGTATTGTGTAAAGAGAGATTATAGAGATGGAGACAAAGAGATATAGCAATTAAGATAATGACACACAAAAATAGTTTCTGCAAGAGTCTAGTGAAGGCCATCATGATTTGTCTAAGAACAAAATTTTCAAAAGTAGAAACTAGCATGCCACCCTTATAGTGATAACACTTTAATTAGAAAACCTCTCTTTCAATACATAGTTTCTTATCTTTAATCAGAGGCTTCTCCTAGTAGCATGCCACCCTTATAGTGATAACACTTTTTACCTTTTCTTCCCAAATTCCTAATCTTCTAATAAGAACCCTACCTTATTCAATTCTCATCAACTCATCTTGGATGTCAACAAAAGCAACTATCATAAACCAAGATTTTTATTTTTTGTTTTAAAAAGAAGTTAAGTTGACCAAAATCCATTGAAAACTAAGTAAACACAGAGAAAGAATAAAAAATAGTCAAACATCAAAGAAGCAATTGAGAAGCCTAACATAATGCTCAGCAAAAGAAAGGAAGTCAATAGAAAAACTTATCAAAATTAGTGTAAAGCTATATATATTATTTATAAAAGTATAATCCATAAACACTCAATGTACAAAATAACAAGCTTGCAACAACATTTTTTTCTAACTTCCTAACTCAATATGTAAAAACATCCACATTTTTTTCGAAAGAAAATCCCAGATACTACTCCTAGAAACAACAAAACTAATAATAATAAAAAGTAATAAAAGGCTCACTTGCAAGCCATGACAGGAATGGACATGAGTGGAAATGCTTATAATTCCAAAAATAATGAAACCAATGGTGGTGCAAACTAGGTACTCTGGGGCTCTGAAATGCTTATAATTCCGAAAATAATGAAACCAATGGCAAAAATGCCTATAACTAATACTAATTAAAAGATAATATTTTACCGAGTATCAACTAAATAAAACATAATAAACAAACATCCCTATACCTTGTCCTTGTGGCACTTGTAGAAGAGATCCTAATACCTCTTGCCTTTTCTATCATACTTCTCTGCCACGTGTATCAGCAATTCAACTAGTTAGTGCTTTAATTTCTTTGAATTTGCAGCCAATACTATTTGATTAACTAACTTCCATATATAAATTAAACTTATAATAAATTTCTTTGAATCACTGCATGCACAAAATAACACAAATAAAGCAAGACTAATTGCATATTAAAAATAATTACAAGGATACTATTTATTATTATTAGTTACCTTGAGCTCTTGTAAGGATGAGTGACAAAACCCTCTTTAGGTGGCAGTGGCACTATATTTTTGTTAAATATATTTATGAAAAGAATTCTTATATAAATTGAGACATGTTCTTTGGTGCATGAAATCACAATCACACTTTTGCAATTCCGCACAACTAACCAGCAAGTGCACTGGGTCGTCCAAGTAATACCTTACGTGAGTAAGGGTCGATCCTACGGAGATTGTCGCCTTGAAGAAAGTTATGGTTATTCTGTAACTCTTAGTCAGGAAATTAATAATAAAAATGATTGGATTTATGAAGAGTAAATAACATAAAATAAATACTTGTATTCAGTAATGGAGAACAGGTTGAGGTTCTGGAGATGCTCTGTCTTCTGAATCTCTGCTTTCATAATGTCTTCTTCTTCACGCATGCAGGTCTCCTTTCATGGCAAGCTGTATGTTGGTGGATCACCGTTGTCAATAGCTACCATCCATCCTTTCAGTGAAAATGGTCCAAGTGCGCTGTCACCGCACGACTAATCATCTGTCGGTTCTCACTCATATTGAAATAGAATCCATTGATTCTTTTGCGGCTGTCACTACGCCCAACACTCACGAGTTTGAAGCTCGTCACAGTCATCCCTTTCCAGATCCTACTCGGAATACCACAGACAAGGTTTAGACTTTTCGGATCTCAGGAATGGCCGCCAATAATTCTAGCCTATACCACGAAGACTCTGATCATGGACTAAGAGGCTAAGAGATACACACTCAAGCTAGTGCAGATAGAACGGAGGTGGTTGTCAGGCACACGTTCATAGATGAGAATGATGATGAGTGTCACGGATCATCACATTCATCAGGGTGAAGTGTGAGTGAATATCTTAGAATAGAAACAAGCGTGATTGAATAAAAAACAGTAGTGGTGCACGAAATTGTGATCTCAGGCAACGGCGCCAAAAACTTGTACGCACGTCTTAATGAATTGTTTTTCATTCACAACTTCGATACAACTAACCAGCAAGTGCACTGGGTCGTCCAAGTAATAAACCTTACGTGAGTAAAGGTCGATACCACGGAGATTGTTGGTATGAAGTAAGCTATAGTCATCTTGTAGATCTCAGTCAGGCGGATAATAATTGATTATGGAGTTTTCAAAAATATATAATAAATAAACAGAAAATAAAGATAGAAATACTTATGTAATTCATTGGTGAGAATTTCAGATAAGCGTATAGAGATGTGTTCGTTCCTCTGAACTTCTGATTTCCTACTATCTTCATCCAATCAATCCTACTCCTTTCTATGGCTGGCTTTATGTAAGGACATCACCATTGTCAATGGTTGAATCCTCTCTGAAAAATGGTCCGATGCGCTGTCACTGCATGGCTAATCATCTGGAGGCATCATCGTGGTCAATGGCTGCATCCTATCCTCTTGTGAAAATGGTCCAAATGCTCTGTCACAGCACGGCTAATCATCTGAGGTTCTCGATCATACTGGAATAGGATTCACCCTCCTTTTGCGTCTGTCACTACGCCCAGCACTCGCGAGTTTGAAGTTCGTCACAGTCATTCAATCCCAGAATCCTACTCGGAATACCACAGACAAGGTTTAGACTTTCCGGATTCTCATGAATGCCGCCATCAATCTAGCTTATACCACGAAGATTCTGATTAAGAGATCCAAGAGATAATCATTCAATCGAAGGAAGAACGGAAGTGGTTGTCAGCCACGCGTTCGTGGGGAAATGATGATGATTGTCACGTTCATCACATTCATGTTGAAGTGCGAATGAATATCTTAGAAGCGGAATAAGTTGAATTGAATAGAAAAACAGTAGTACTTTGCATTAATCTTTGAGGAACAACAGAGTTCCACACCTTAATCCATGGAGTGTAGAAACTCTACTGTTTGAAAATACATAAGTGAAAGGTTCAGGCATGGCCGAATGGCCAGCCCCCATGATCTAAGAACCAGACGTCCCAAGATGTCTAATACAATAGTAAAAAGTCTTATTTATACTAAACTAGTTACTAGTGTTTACAGAAGTAAGTAATTGATGCATAAATCCACTTCCGGGGCCCACTTGGTGTGTGCTTGGGCTGAGCTTGAATGTTACACGTGCAGAGGTCATTCTTGGAGTTGAACGCCAGTTTGTAACGTATTTCTGGCGTTCAACTCTGGCTTGTAATGTGTTTCTGGCGTTTAACTCCAGACAGCAGCGTAGAACTGGCGTTCAACGCCCTTTTACGTCATCTAAACTCGGCCAAAGTATGGACTATTATATATTGCTGGAAAGCCCTGGATGTCTACTTTCCAACTGAATTAGAAGCGCACCATTTTGAGTTCTGTAGCTCCAGAAAATCCACTTTGAGTGCAGGGAGGTCAGAATCCAACAGCATCAGCAGTCCTTCTTCTACCTCTGAATCAGATTTTTGCTCAAGTCCCTCAATTTCAGCCAGAAAATACCTGAAATCACAGAAAAACACACAAACTCATAGTAAAGCCCAGAAATGTGAATTTAACATAAAAACTAATAAAAACATCCCTAAAAGTAACTAGATCCTACTAAAAACATACTAAAAACAATGCCAAAAAGCGTATAAATTATCCGCTCATCACAACACCAAACTTAAATTGTTGCTTGTCCCCAAGCAAATGAAAATCAAATAGGATAAAAAGAAGAGAATATACTATAAATTCCAAACTATCAATGAAACATAGCTCCAATCAGATGAGCGGGACTTGTAGCTTTTTGCCTCTTGAATAGTTTTGGCATCTCACTTTATCCATTGAAGTTCAGAATGATTGGCATCTATAGGAACTCAGAGTTTTGATAGTGTTATTGATTCTCCTAGTTCAGTATGTTGATTCTGGAACACAGCTACTTTATGAGTCTTGGCCGTGGCCCTAAGCACTTTGTTTTTCAGTATTACCACCGGATACATAAATGCCACAGACACATAACTGGGTGAACCTTTTCAGATTGTGACTCAGCTTTGCTAAAGTCCCCAATTAAAGGTGTCCAGGGTTCTTAAGCACACTCTTCTTTTGCTTTGGACCTTGACTTTAACCGCTCAGTCTCAAGTTTTCACTTGACACCTTCACGCCACAAGCACATGGTTAGGGACAGCTTGTTTTAGCCGCTTAGGCCAGGATTTTATTCCTTTAGGCCCTCCTATTCACTGATGCTCAAAGCCTTGGGATCCTTTTTATTTACCCTTGCCTTTTGGTTTTAAGGGTTATTGGCTTTTTGCTCTTGCCTTTTGGTTTTAAGAGTTTTTTGCTTTTTCTGCTTGCTTTTTCTTTTTCTATATATATTTTATTTATTTTTTTTCGCTATTTATTTTTTTTTCTGCAAGCCTTGTTCTTTGCTGCTTTTTCTTGCTTCAAGAATCATTTTTATGATTTTTCAGATTATCAAATAACATATCTCCTTGTCATCATTCTTTCAAGAGCCAACATATTTAACATTCTTAAACAACAACTTCAAAAGATATATGCACTGTTCAAGCATTCATTCAGAAAACAAAAAGTATTGTCACCACATCAATATAATTAAACTAAGTTCAAGGATAAATTCGAAACTCATGTACTTCTTGTTCTTTTGAATTAAAACAGTTTTCATTTAAGAGAGGTGATGGATTCATAGGACATTCATAACTTTAAGACAAAGTTACTAAATACTAATGATCATGTAATAAGACACAAACGTAGATAAGCACTTAAAACGAAAAACAGAGAAAGTAAGAACAAGGAATGAGTCCACCTTAGTGATGGTGGCATTTTCTTCTTGAGGAACCAATGATGTCCTTGAGCTCTTCTATGTCTCTTCCTTGTCTTTGTTGCTCCTCCCTCATTGCTTTTTGATCTTCTCTAATTTCATGGAGGATGATTGAGTGCTCTTGATGTTCCACCCTTAGTTGTCCCATGTTGGAACTTAATTCTCCTAGGGAGGTGTTGATTTGCTCCCAAAATTCTATGGAGGAAAGTGCATCCCTTGAGGTATCTCACGGGTTTCTTGATGATGAGCTTCTTCATGTGCCTGTTGAGATCCATGAATGTGCTCTCTTGTTTACTCCATCCTTTTCTTAGTGATGGGCTTGTGAGATGAATCTTTCCATCTCCCATGGCTCAGAGGTGGAAGCAATTGTCTTCCCTTTTCTCTTTCTTGAGGTTTCTCTGGCCTTAGGTGCCATTAATAGTTAAGGAAAAACAAAAAAGCTATACTTTTACCACACCAAACTTAGAATGTTGCTTGCCCTCGAGCAAAAGAAGAAAGAATGGAAGAAGAAGAAGAAGAAGAAGATATGGAGGAGATGGAGAGATGTGTGTATTCGGCGATATGGGTGGGATTGGGTGGGAAAGAGATGTTGAGTTTTGAAGGTAGGTGGGTGTATGGATGTGAGTGGTAAATGGAAAACAAAAGGGATGACCATGAATGGAGAGAGAGAGGGTGAGGTAGGTGGGAATCCTGTGAGGTCCACAGATCCTGAGGTGTCAAGGATTTACATCCCTGCACCAATTAGGCATGTAAATTGCCTTTGCATGCAATTCTGGCGTTTAAACACCGAATTGATGCTTGTTCTGGGCGTTCAACGCCCAGATGCAGCATATTTCTGGCGTTGAACGCCAGCCAGATGCTTGTTTCTGGCGTTCAGTGCCAGCTCTTCTTCACTGTGCATTTCTGGCATCTGAACGCCAGGATGCTGCTTGTTTCTGGCGTTCAACGCCAGAAACATGCTCTGTTCTGGCGTTGAACGCCAGACAGATGCTCCTTACTGGCGTTTAAATGCCAGTAAGATCCTCCTCTAGGGTGTGATTTTTCTTCTGCTGTTTTTGATTCCGTTTTCAATTTTTATATTTATTTTGTGACTCCACATGATCATGAACCTAATAAAACATGAAATAAAAATAAAATTAGATAAATAAAAATTGGGTTGCCTCCCAACAAGCGCTTCTTTAATGTCAATAGCTTGACAGTGGGCTCTCATGGAGCCTCACAGATGTTCAGAGCATTGTTGAAACTCCCCAACACCAAACTTAGAGTTTGACTGTGGGGGCTCTGGTTGACTCTGTTTTGAGAGAAGCTTACTGTGCCTCTTTTCCATGTTTACAGAAGGATGTCCTTGAGTTTTAAACTCAAGGGAGTCCTCATTCAATTGAAGGACTAATTCGCCTCTGTCAACATCAATCACAGCTCTTGCTGTGGCTAGGAAGGGTCTTTCAAGGATGATGAATTCATCCTCATCCTTCCCAGTATCTAGGACTATGAAGTCAGCAGGGATGTAAAGGCCTTCAACCTTTACTAACACATCCTCTACTTGTCCATAAGCCTGTTTTCTTGAATTGTCTGCCATCTCTAATGAGATTTTAGCAGCTTGCACCCCAAAAATTCCCAGTTTCTTTATTACAGAGAGGGGCATGAGCTTTATCCCTGAACCAAGGTCACACAGAGCTTTTTCAAAGATCATGGTGCCTATGGTACAAGGTATTAGGAACTTTCCAGGATCCTATTTCTTCTGAGGCAATGTTAGTTGATCCAGATCACTTAGTTCATTGGTGAACAAGGGAGGTTCATCTTCCCAAGTCTCAATACCAAATAATTTGGCATTCAGCTTCATGATTGCACCAAGGTACTTGGTAACTTGCTCCTTAGTAACATCCTCATTCTCTTCAGAAGAGGAATACTCATCAGAGCTCATGAATGGCATAAGGAGGTTTAATGGAATCTCTATGGTCTCTAGTTGAGTCTCAGATTCCTTTGGTTCCTCAGAGAGAAACTCCTTATTGATCACTGGACGTCCCAGGAGGTCTTCCTCCTTGGGATTCACGTCCTCCCCTTCTTCCTTGGATTCGGCCATGATGGTCATTTCAATGGCCTTGCACTCTCCTTTTGGATTTTCTTCTGTATTGCTTGGGAGAGTACTAGGAGGGATTTCAGTGACTCTTTTACTCAGTTGGCCCACTTGTGCTTCCAAATTTCTAATGGGTGACCTTGTTTCATTCATGAAACTCACAGTGGCCTTAGATAGATCAGAGACTAAGTTTACTAAATTAGAAGTATTTTGTTCAGAGTTCTCTGTCTGTTGCTGAGTGGATGATGGAAAAGGCTTGCTATTGCTAAACCTATTTCTTCCACTATTATTAAAGCCTTGTTGAGGCTTTTGTTGATCCTTCCATGAGAGATTTGGGTGATTTCTCCATGAGGGATTATAGGTGTTTCCATATGGTTCACCCATGTAATTCACCTTTGCTATTGCAGGGTTTTCAGGATCATAGGCCTCTTCTTTAGAAGGTGCCTCTTGAGTACTGTTGGATGCAGCTTGCATTCCATTCAGACTCTGAGAAATCATATTGACTTGCTGAGTTAATATTTTGTTCTGAGCCAATATGACATTCAGAGTATCAATTTCAAGAACTCCCTTCTTCTGAGGCATCCCATTGCTCACAGGATTCCTCTCAGAAGTGTACATGAACTGGTTATTAGCAACCATGTCAATGAGTTCTTGAGCTTCTGCAAGTGTTTTCTTTACGTGAATGGATCCACCTGCAGAAGTATCCAATGACATCTTAGCTAATTCAGACAGACCATCATAGAATATATCCAGGATGGTCCATTCTGAAAGCATGTCAGAAGGACACTTTTTGGTCAGTTGCTTGTATCTCTCCCAAGCTTCATAGAGGGATTCACCTTCTTTCTGTCTGAAGGTTTGAACATCCACTCTAAGCTTGCTCAGCTTTTGAGGAGGAAAGAACTTGGCTAAGAAAGCCGTGACCAGCTTATCCCAAGAGTTCAGGCTATCTTTGGGTTGAGAGTCCAACCACACTCTAGCTCTATCTCTTACAGCAAAATGGAAAAGCATGAGCCTATAGACTTCAGGATCTACTCCATTAGTCTTAACAGTATCACAGATCTGCAAAAATTCAGTTAAGAACTGAAAAGGATCTTCAGATGGAAGTCCATGAAACTTGCAGTTCTGCTGCATCAGAGAAACTAATTGAGGTTTAAGCTCAAAATTGTTTGCTCCAATGGTAGGGATGGAGATGCTTCTTCCATGTAAATTGGAATTAGGTGCAATAAAGTCACCAAGCATCCTCCTTGCATTATTATTATTTTCGGCTGCCATCTCCTCTTCCTGTTCGAAAATTTCTGAAAGGTGCTTGCTGTATTGTTGTAATTTAGCTTCTCTTAGTTTTCTCTTCAGAGTCCTTTCAGGTTCTGGATCTGCTTCAACAAGAATATTCTTGTTCTTGCTCCTGCTCATATGAAAAAGAGAGAACAGAAAAATAATAATAGGGATCATTTTTACCACAATATAGAGGTCCCTGTGTGAGTAGAAGAAAAGAAGAAGAGAAAATCTGAACTCAGAGAGAGAGGGGGTTCGGATTTTTGGTGAGTGAGGAAGAGATGTGAGATGAAGAGAAGTGTTGGTAGATGAATAAATAAATAGAAGGAGATGAGAGAGAAAGAGAATTTTCGAAAATTAGGAATAAAATTAAAATAAAAAATTAAAATAATTAGTTAATTAAAAAGAATTTTTGAAAAAGAGGGAGATATTTTCGAAAATTAGAGAGAGAGAGTTAGTTAGGTAGTTTTGAAAAAGATAAGAAACAAACAAAAAGTTAGTTAGTTAGTTGAAACAAATTTGAAAATCAATTTTGAAAAGATAAGAAGATAAGAAGTTAGAAAAGATATTTTAAAATCAAATTTTTGAAAAAGATATGATTTTGAAAAAAGATAAGATAATAAGCTATTTTTAAAAAGATATGATTGAAATTAGTTTTGAAAAAGATTTGATTTTTAAAATCACAATTAATGACTTGATTCACAAGAAATCACAAGATATGATTCTAGAACTTAAAGTTTGAATCTTTCTTAACAAGTAAGTAACAAACTTGAAATTTTTGAATCAAAACATTAATTGATGATGTTATTTTCGAAAATTATGATATAAAATGAAGAAAAAGATTTTTGAAAAATATTTTTATAATTTTCGAAAATAAATAAGAAAAATGAAAAAGATTTGATTTTTTGAAAAAGATTTTGAAAAAAGATAAGATTTTTAATTTGAAAATTTGATTTGACTCATAAAAACAACTAGATTTTAAAAATTTTTGAAAAAGTCAAATCTAATTTTCGAAATTTTAAGAGAAGAAAAAGGAGAAGATATTTTTTTATTTTTTTTTATTTTTGAATTTTTAATGATGAGAGAGAAAAACATGAAAATGATGCAATGCATGAAAATTTTGGATCAAAACATGTGATGAATGCAAGAACACTATGAATGTCAAGATGAACACCAAGAACACTATAAAGATCATGATGAACATCAAGAACATATTTTTGAAAAATTTTTAATGCAAAGAAAACATGTAAGACACCAAACTTAGAAATCTTTCATGTTTAGACTCTATGGATGCAAAAATGCACATGTAAAATAAGAAAAGATGCAAAACAAGAAAACATCAAGATCAAACAAGAAGAATTACCAAGAACAACTTGAAGATCATGAAGAACACTATGAATGCATGAATTTTCGAAAAATGCAAGATGAATATGCAATTGACACCAAACTTAAAAATTGACTCAAGACTCAAACAAGAATCACAAAATAATTTTTTATTTTTATGATTTTCTAAATTTTTTTGTATTTTTCAAAAATTATTTGTGAAAAAGAAAAATAAGGATTCCAAAATTTTTAATATGAATTCCATGAATCTTCAATTCTTAGTCTAAAGCTCCAATCTGAGGGTTAGACATGGCTTAATAGCCAGCCAAGCTTTAGAAGATATAAGCAATTCCCTGACATGTGGAGGCCTTAGTCTAAAAAATTTAGACATGGCTTTACAGCCAGCCAGGCTTCAACATGCTTCATGAAACACTAGAATTCATTCTTAAAAATTCTGAAATAATTTTCGAAAACAAATGGAAAATTTTTGAAAGATTTTTGAAAAAATTTTGAAAATAAAACAAAAAGAAAATTACCTAATCTGAGCAACACGATGAACCGTCAGTTGTCCAAACTCAAACAATCCCCGGCAACGGCGCCAAAAACTTGGTGCACAAAATTGTGATCTCAGGCAACGGCGCCAAAAACTTGTACACACGTCTTAATGAATTGTTTTTCATTCACAACTTCGATACAACTAACCAGCAAGTGCACTGGGTCGTCCAGGTAATAAACCTTACGTGAGTAAGGGTCGATCCCACGGAGATTGTTGGTATGAAGCAAGATATGGTCATCTTGTAGATCTCAGTCAGGCGGATAATAATTGATTATGGAGTTTTCGAAAATATATAATAAATAAACAGAAAATAAAGATAGAAATACTTATGTAATTCATTGGTGAGAATTTCAGATAAGCGTATAGAGATGCGTTCGTTCCTCTGAACTTCTGATTTCCTACTGTCTTCATCCAATCAATCCTACTCCTTTCTATGGCTGGCTTTATGTAAGGACATCACCATTGTCAATGGCTACTTTGAATCTTCTCTGGAAAATTGTCCGATGCGCTGTCACTGCATGGCTAATCATCTGGAGGCATCACCGTGGTCAATGGCTACATCCTATCCTCTTGTGAAAATGGTCCAAATGCTCTGTCACAGTACGGCTAATCATCTGAGGTTCTCGATCATACTAGAATAGGATTCACCCTCCTTTTGCGTCTGTCACTACGCCCAGCACTCGCAAGTTTGAAGTTCGTCACAATCATTCAATCCCAAAATCCTACTCGGAATACCACATACAAGGTTTAGACTTTCCGGATTCTCATGAATGCCACCATCAATCTAGCTTATACCACGAAGATTCTGATTAAGAGATCCAAGAGATAATCATTCAATCGAAGGTAGAACGGAAGTGGTTGTCAGCCACGCGTTCGTGGGGGAATGTTGATGATTGTCACGTTCATCACATTCATGTTGAAGTGCGAATGAATATCTTAGAAGCGGAATAAGTTGAATTGAATAGAAAGACAGTAGTACTTTGCATTAATCTTTGAGGAACAGCAGAGCTCCACACCTTAATCCATGGAGTGTAGAAACTCTACCGTTTGAAAATACATAAGTGAAAAGTTCAGGCATGGCCGAATGGCCAGCCCCCATGATCTAAGAAACAGACATCCCAAGATGTCTAATACAATAGTAAAAAGTCCTATTTATACTAAACTAGTTACTAGGATTTACAGAAGTAAGTAATTGATGCATAAATCCACTTCCGGGGCCCACTTGGTGTGTGCTTGGGCTGAGCTTGAATGTTACACGTGCATAGGTCATTCTTGGAGTTGAATGCCAGTTTGTAACGTATTTCTGGCGTTCAACTCTGGCTTGTAACGTGTTTCTGGCGTTTAACTCCAGACAGCAGCGTAGAACTGGCGTTCAATGCCATTTTACGTCATCTAAACTCGGCCAAAGTATGGACTATTATATATTTCTGGAAAGCCCTGGATGTCTACTTTCTAACGCAATTGGAAGAGCGCCATTTTGAGTTCTGTAGCTCCAGAAAATCCACTTTGAGTGCAGGGAGGTCAGAATCCAACAGTATCAGCAGTCCTTCTTCTACCTCTGAATCAGATTTTTGCTCAAGTCCCTCAATTTCAGCCAGAAAATATTTGAAATCATAGAAAAACACACAAACTCATAGTAAAGTCTAGAAATGTGAATTTAACATAAAAACTAATAAAAACATCCCTAAAAGTAACTAGATCCT